>NW_009715289.1:0-39463 GCF_000703405.1 Apaloderma vittatum
GGACAGTATCAAAAGCCTTACTGAAGTTGAGGTATACGACATGCACCGGTCTCCCTTCATCAACCCATTTGGTCACACCTTTGTAGAAGGATATCAGATTAGTCAGGCAAGATTTCCCCCTGGTAAATCCACGCTGGCTACTCCTGATAACCTTCTTCCAATCGATTAGAGATGGCCTTCAAAATGAGCCGCTCCATCGTCTTCCTAAGGATGGAGGTGAGGCTGACTGGCCTGTAGTTGCCAGGGTCCCTTTTCTTGCCCTTTTTGAAGACTGGAGTGACACTGGCTTTTTTCCAGTCCTCAGGCACCTCTCCTGTTCCTCATGATTTTTCAAAGATGATGGAGAGCAGCTCAGCCACAACATCAGCCAACTCCCTCACTACACGTGGAAGCACCCCGTCAGGGTCCATGGATTTGTGTGTTTTCAGGTTTTGCAATAGTTCTCTACCCAAATCCTCACTGACCAGTGGAGAGTCATCCTCGCTCCAGTTTTGCTCCCTTACTTCCAGTGACTGGAATTCCTGGGGGCTGGCCTTAGGAGTAAAGATGGAGGCAAAGAAGGCATTCAGTAATTTTGTCATCTCTGCATCCTCTGTTATCATATCTCCCGTCTCAGTTAGCAGCGGACCCACTTTTTCTCTACTCTTCCTTTTCTCATTGATGTATTTGAAAAAATTTTTGTTTTCTTTCACATCCCTAGCCAGACTAAATTCCAAGAGAGCCTTGGCCCTTCTTGTTGATTCTCTACATACTCTGGCCACATTTCTATAACTCTCCCAATTGACTAGACCCTTTTTCCACTTACTGTAAATTTCCCTTTCCACCTGAGTTTTTGCAGGAGCTCCTTGCCCAACCATGCAGGTCTCCTACCTCTTCTACTTGATTTTTTTGAGGGAATGCATTTATCGTGAGCCTGTTGTAGGTAGATCCAAGACAGGAGGGTGTCCACAAGCCTTTTTATGCAATAAAGCCAGCGCATGAGCTTTGGAGTGAGTGCCATAATAGGGTCTTGGCTGACACTGGACTTAGGCTGGACTTCATGATCTCAGAGGCCTTTTCCAGCCTCAACAATTCTGTGATTCTGTGACACAACTTGGACTTGATTACTTTATGTATCGTTGTGGTGTGTGTGTGGCTGTTTGGTACGCACCCCTCTCCACTGCTGAGCATGGCCAATGGGTCACACCTTCTTCTTTCTCCCTGCCACTCCATGCTGTGATAGCCTGTCTAGTTTGAAACCTTGTTAGCTTAATTTAAGAGGTTATTTTGCGAGGAAGACTGACCCAAGCCAAAGCTAACACAGGAAAAGAACTGTCATCTGTTTCCTCTTTATGAAGTGCTATTGCTATGCCGAGAACACGCCCCAAATCCCTAATGTTTGATCCAAGACAAAGACACCATCCAGCAACAATAAAACCACTTACAGCCAGAAGACAGGGTCTCCTAAGCATCTAATGTTTGGGAGACACTGTCTTGCGAGACCCCATGTATGTGAACAATTTGTTGTGAAAAACTGAACTCTCCAGGGGAGATCATTTTGTGCTGCCAGCATCATTATTCAGTAACCCCCCCCTCCACATACAGTATCTTCACAGAAAAACAGACCAAAATAACCACCATTGGAGAAACTGCTCCAGAGCGGATGATTGAATAGGTAGAGTTAAAATGATTTTGGTCCCTAACTTATTTATTCAGAATTAAATCCTTTGCTTCAGAATAGAGAGTCTTTGTTGAGTGGGTGTTGCCCAGGAACAGGTTATTCTGTTCCAGGTATGCCCAGCCCTCTGTGGATGGGTGCCAACAAGTTCAACATGAGATTAAAACACACAGTAAGATGGAGGAAGGAAAAAAAACCAATCAAAACTTAAAAAAACCCACCAAAACTAAAATAAAAAAGTAAAATTTAAAAAACAAAACTCCCTCCCCAAAAATCCCTGGAGCACGTTCAGGCACTGTGATACCAAACCAGGGTATCACAGCTGAGCCCTCCAGTATCTGTTGTACCAGGGATGCTGCCCAAATTGGTGTGACAACCCAGGGAGGGAAGGGGACGAGCATGATGGATACGTGCTGAGGCACTCGTGGGGTTTGCTGCTTCTGGCCATGTGCTTGCAAGGGGGCAGGATGACACCTACAAAAGGGAAAGGTGACAGCCACAGCAAATAGTGACTGTGTCGAAGGCATCTGTGTAAGTGAGTAATTCTTACCCACCTGAGCTACGCCACCCAAAACGGACTCGCTCTGGTTTATGGTCTTTGGCCTTTGGCAGAAAGACAGGACTCGCACGTAGTGATGCTGCTGTGCTGGCAAGAGGCATCCAGCTGAGCAAGTGAGGCAACTTCTTCAGCCAAATAAAAGGTGTTGCTTCATCAGGCAACAGCCTCTGTATCCGGCCCACTCCTGCCTGGCCAGGCTTACTCAGGGCACAAATGGCTGAACCTAGCTGGGGCAAACAGGAAAACTAAAAAGGAAAAACGGGGATGCCCAGAACCTTGCTTGTACCAAGCATGGCCACAGCTTCCGGACCATTCTGCAGGCTGTTGTCAGTGTGCTGAGCTGTGACAGTGCTCAGGGATGCTGCCAAGCCAGAAGAGTCATGCATCCCAGCTTCCGAGAGGCTCCATATTTCTGAGCCCTGAGCAGTACCTGCTGCAGAAAGCCAGTGGAGAGGGAAGCGGAGTTTGGTGCCATTGGGGCACGGTGAGAAGGTTTGTCCTGGAGGCTTTGTCAGAGGGACCAGAGTATTCTCCGAGGTTGTGAGAAAGATGTACTGGGAGGACTAGCCTGTGCCACAGAATTGCAAAATATCATTGGTAAGATGTCAGGGCTTGTGGCTAATATCTGGCTTTTTGAGCTTCACAATTAAATCCTGAGCTCCTCATCTAATTTACTACCACATTAAACATATAAAACAACAATGTATTGTTTTATAATCTCTCTCAGGGGAAGTTAAACTGTTGCAGCATCCTGCAAGAGCTGCAGTGAATGCTGGAGGTTGCTCCAGCCCTGCCAGCAGTCTCACTGCGAGAGCTCTTCCAGCCAAAAACACAGCGGCACCCACAGGCTGCAAACATTAGGCTCATGCCAGCATCACAGCAGCCGTGTCTCTGGCCTTCTCCAAGCTGTCCTCGGTGTGACAGTCACCCATTCACACTGTGGCAGAGGACAGCCTCCCCACAGTCCCTGCCAAGCCCCGGGACCCCCAGTGCCACGTTATGGCAACTACTGGTGCTTCAGAGTGCTGACCCTAAGTGCCTGTAGACCTTCTTCCACCTTCTGCTGCTGCTTTCCTTCCACCATAGTGTTCCCTGCCTGTGCTGCTGTGGTATCCCCAGTGTGGTGACATGACAACCAGGTTGCATATCCCGTAACACAGGGGCTGGGCACTGACCAGGCTTGGGGGTCCCCATGGTGCTGAGCCACCTTTACCGATCCCTGCTCCTCAAAGCATCGAGCATCAAGGCTGGAAGAAGGGGGTGCGATTTTGCCTACCTCACTGGTAGGGAACAGTGGCTTGTGGGTGTAAGGCATGTCACCAGTAAACCAGGACATGTCCCTGCTTCCTGTTGGCTACCACAGAGGTCAACCACAGCAGTACACTGGCCTGTCTCGGTGCTCTCCAGTAACCCACCAGCATAGGGAGAGAGATGAGATGACTGCAAAAAAAGCACTGTCCATGGGAACACCTTACTTCTGGTTTTGGTAGCAGGAGCCACAGCTATCTATGTCATATCATAGAATGGTTTGGGTCAGAAGGGACCTTAAAGATCATCTAGCTCCAACCCCCTGCCATGGGCAGGGACATCTTCCACTAGACCATGTTGCTCAAAGCTCCATCCAACCTGGCCTTGAACGCTTCCAGGGAGGTGCTTCCATAACTTCTCTCGGCGACCTGTTCCAGTGCCTCACCACCCTCACATATAAGAACTTCTTCCTAATACCTAATCTAAGTCTACCCTCTCTCAGTTTGAAACCATTACTCCTCGTCTTATCACTACTCTCCCTGACCAAGGGTCCCTCCCCATTTTTCCTGTATGCCCCCATCATACTGGAAGGCTGCCAGAAGGTCTCCCCAAAGCCTTCTCTTCTCCAGGCTGAACAGCCCCAACTCTCTCAGCCTGTCCTCACAGGGGAGGTGCTCCAGCCCCCAGTCATCTTCACAGCCCGCCTCTGGACCCACTTGAGCAGGTCCAGGCCAGTAGCAGCTGCCAAAACACTGTTTTCTGATGCTACTTTCTTCTGCGTGGCCCCAAACCTACGTTGAAGAAGCAGATGTGGACAGGATGGTAGCCTGGTATGGCCAGCAATAAGTTGGACAGGGTCTGCAGGCAAGGTTCCTCCTCTGTCATGGGTGTGTGACCATTGCTGCCAGACAACTGCAGCTTTTCTTTCTTCTCACCAGCCACCAACCACAGGAGCCCAAACTGCTGGGTTGCAGGAGCTCCTCCTAGGAAGCTGCAGATACCACCACCAGAGCAAGGAGCCATCACCGTGCCCAGGCTTGCTCGGGAAGCTGTTGGTGGCTCTGTGTCCATGCACAGGATCTCCTTGCTGATAAAACCCAAATGCCTGCAGCCTGCCATACGGGGAGCATTGAGGACTAGGAGGAATGCTCCTCATTTTTGTTCCGTGCTCTTGAAGCTAGCAGAGCCAACATCAGCAGAGTTTGGCTGGACAAGTTTTGATGCTAGAAATTTCACCTGGTTTTCTTAAAGTGAAGGAAATGTCATACCTCCCAGGATGGTTGACAATAAAGGCATTGAAGTGTCATCACTCCTTCTGGCCTTGGAGAGTTCACTTCTTCTCCTCTCCTCTGAATCCCCAACTCCTCCAGCTTTTCACTGGGCAGTTAGATCATGAAACCACCACAACTGCAGTCATGAAAGCATGGCACCAAGGATGCACAGGTTCACACTTTTTCAGGACACATTCAACAATCCCCAAGACTCCAATGACAGCCAGCCTGAGGTGCTAGCTGCGGTGCCCTGTGCAGCTGTTTGATGGGAGAAGGATATGCTTCAGACACAAGTCTCACCTGACACTTGTGATCGGCTTGTGCTGCATGGTAAAACTCTGGTGTTGCCATGGTTTTCTAGGTTTCAAGAGGTGTTTTTATGCCATACTGTTAGTTTTTCACAATCTGCTTGTCTTGATTCTTTACATGGGTTGTTCAAAGCTAGTTAAAACGGTGGATATGTCTGTAAAAATGCTCTAAACCTATTCACTGTGATACTCAAAGTGGTGGATATTCTAAGGGAGACATCAAGAGCTGTAGAAAACATCTGAATGGCATTGACAGGGCTATGTCTTAACGTTACATTGGGTTATTCTGCACAAGGGTTGCATACCAAGAATTAAATTGCAGCACAGCTGCTCTCACTGCCCACAGAGCTAGGAGACTGCCAGAGCCTGTTCCTGTTGCCTGCTTCTCTGTGAATTTATAAAAGTTGCTCTAGTCCCTGGCCAGTCCAAGTGCTCTGCAGTATTGGGTACTCTGCTAACAGGCAGCAATAATAATAAAAATAAAAATTAATATGTAAATGCTTATTTCTTTTCTTGACAGCGTAAGTAGCAGGAGGTTGAGTTGAATGACAGAGGACACCTCATCTCACAAAGCTGCTGACTCACTGCAAAAGCCCTCTCCCAGTAGAGCTGGCCTGATCTTCTCACATGTGTTGGGAATGGTGGGGCTGGCTGGAGCAAGGGGAGGAAGGGCCCTCAGTTCCCACAGGCTCTTCATGATACGGGACTCCAGCAACAACCGCTGCTCCCTGGGGAATGTAGCTTCACACTGGTGTGGCTATCAGAAAGAGATGGAATGCTGGATGGAAAATGCTGCCCAGGAGCAACATACCTGTGAAGCCTGCAGCTCTGCTGGTCCTCCAGCTTGCTGGGCCACCACAAAGCTCAGAGCCACCCTGCTGGGTTTCTTTCACATCTATAGTGAACTTCTCTTGGACAACAATCTCTTCTTGCTTCTCTGTGCCCTTGCTTCTCACCCCAAAGAAACACCTCCACTTCTCAGCAGCTTTCCTAACAGCTTTCACCAGAGCTTCAGCAGTTTCCTTTTCTTCCTTCAATTCTATTTATCCGGCTCTCAGGTGACAGTTAATGCAAATACCTTCGTAAGCCAAGTCACTTCACATGCTGAGCTGTTGGAGCTGAGAGAAGTAAGAAGTTGTTGTTAAGTCTGTTCAGTTTCTATGGTAGCAAGAAGAGAGGTAGTTCATTAAGCTCCACGTTTGAGACACCACCTCTAGAGCAGTTCCTGCACTCTGGCAATCAAGTTCCTGTGTGACCTGAGGCATCAGGACCTGTCAGACCCACGGACATGCCACTGACAGAACTGGCTGGCAGTTTGCTGTCCGAGGCATGATAGATGCAGCTCTCCAGTGTTGCATGTCAGTCAGGAGATTGGTGTGGAGCAGAAGCCCCAGGGCTGAAGTGCTATTGAGCAGCAATTCAGGGGAAGCCATGTGGGAGAAGAGGAAATCTCAGCGAAGACAGCCTGATAACTGAACTAGATGGACTAACGTCTGTCCTCCTTCAAGCAGTCCCATGGGTAGGGTTCACGGGTTCCATCCCTATGATCTAAACCCAAAAGACTGTCTTTTTACAATGATGAGAGAACCCGAACAGGAGATGAAATGCTGACATTCTTCGTGACATTACGCAGAGCTGAAAGTGCATAAGCATAGACTTAAAATCCAGTTAGAGCTTTGCAATGGTGGAACAATTCCTCTATGTGACATGTCATTTCATGTACCCTGGGAACAAACTCAGCTCTGCTTTTCCATCAATGTCATTATACAATGAATTAAAGCATGTTGGGTGTCGGGGTCAGACAGTGTTGCTGCTTTGCTAGGAATACTGAGAGAGACAGAGCCTCCCCTGGAAACTGCCTACTCCTGCACAGTGGTTTGTGTGTACACTTGTAGGTAGCCTCCAGAACACTGTTTCGAGATTTCTGGATATAGAAAATGTATCTGTCACAGTTGTGCTGACAGAGCACAGGTTTTTTAGATATAGCACAATATTCTTGTCCTTATTTTCAGTCTTATTGCACTGATAGGCTAGACTAGTTGCTTTCTTGATGAAAACAATGGTTGCCTTTGAGAATCAAGTAGCGATATGCTCTTTTTGAATAGCAGGGAAAGCATTTTTGAAGTCTCACAAGGCTGTCTCTGGAGTATGTAATGTGGTAGCTGTGTTCAAAGAGGGTAAAGGACCCTCTGCTATCACAAGAGGTAGGGTCAGCAAACAAAACTATAAACACCATTTTGAAGACATGTGAGGGCATTGGGGAGGTATCTGGAATCAGGGAATCAAAGAAAGAATGGAGAGAGAATGAGGAACATGGATGCCTTCAGTAGCCTGGCCAGTGCAAATCAAGCTGCAGTACTGCTCTTCCACTAAAGGCGACCACTCCTCCCAGCAGGGAGCACAATTCTTCAGGTCCCTACAAACAAAACCAATTCTGAAAAAGAAGTTCAGGATAGTGGCACATTGCATCAGGAATGGGACTTTCCTCTCTAGCTTTAGCTGTCTAAAACATTAATTCCTGATCCCATGAAGGCAAGACATTGGCTCGATGCTGAGCCTGGCACTCACAGGGACTTGGTCCCTTGTCAGCAAGCCATGTGGCTTCTTAAGACACCTGTAATCCAAACCAGAATGGTTTTTTTCCTCTAGCCAAGTCTAAGCTGGTTGCCCCTCTAATCTCCTGTTTGGGGTCCCACTCTCTAGCCAATAAAGACAGACAGTTACACTCCAAATACCACCATCAACACTATCAACTCTCCAGCTTTAGACAGACACACCACAGGATGAGCTGAATGATCCCAGGGGAGTACACCTTCCATGAATGACAAGGAGAGCCCAGTCAGCCAGCTTGGCTGGGTGCCCTGCCTCCACGAGTTGAAGTTAGGTGAGATGATTCCCACCTCATACATCCCCTCCTGTCACGTCAATCTTGCCTAATGATGCTCACTAGTCTTCCTTTCATCACTGCCAGTGATCTGAGCATTAATTAGGATCACAGGCCAAGAGGTCACAAAGATGGAGTGTCAGTGTTCAGGTCTGACAATAGGGCCTTGGCGCAGCAGCTGCCTCTACAAGAGCTCTCCACAGTGCTTGTAGAACATCAGGGGCACCTCTGGATAAAGAGTCATCAAATGCACAACTTCCCCTTCAGCTCTTTTGTGCATTGACCTTTTCCAAGGTGAAATACTGCTTGATAGGCTGAGATCACACTGCTTTCTTTCACTTTTATTAAAGTGGTGCTGCAGGAGAATGGGATCTTATCCTGTTCCTATTGCAATAAGTCATCTTCATAGACTGGATTTCAAGAGATCACAGCTGTTGTCACCTTGTTGTCATTGCCCTACAGGTTACTTCAAGTGTGTCAGGGAATGACAGAAAAACTGAGGTTGGAAGGGACCTCTGGAGGTCATCAGGTACCAGCCCAGCTCTAAGCAGGTCCAGTTACAGCAAGGTGATCAAGGCTATGATGAGTTTGAACACCTCCAAGGACAGAGAGTCCTCCAAGAATTACCACATCTCTGGGCAACCTGTGCCAGTGTTTGACCATTCTCATGGTGCCAACCTGGTGCCTTATATCTAACCAGAACTTTCCATCAGGCCTCTCAGTCTTTCACCATGCACGTGCCAGGAGGATGTAACTTCCTTCATCTTCCCTATTATCTCCCATAGGGTAGTTGTAGTCAAAAATTAGATCTCTCCTTTGCCTTATCCTCCTGTGACTGAACAAGCTCAGCTCTCTCACCACCTCCTGGTATGTCACTCTGTGCAAGTGTTCCTGTACTTGGCTTTCATTCCTCCCGTGAGGGAAGGACACCTTTCCACACAGGTCCAGTGAGAAGAACACACAGGAAGCACAGGACAGTGTCCTTGGTGTTCAGGTTCCTGGAGTGTCCAAGCACCAAGGGCCAAGCTCAGTTGGTTGGCAGGGAGTAAGGAGACACCTTGTCACCCTTGTTGTAAAAGCAGAAGCGGCGCAACCAGGTTTGCAACAGCACACGCTTCTACCTAGGCAAGAAAACTTAGGGTAGGATCTGAGCATCTTAGCAGCCCCCAGAACTGTCAAGTCTATTTTACAGATACAGAAAAAAGCAAGAAGGAGGAACTATCTTACAGGAAGCCTTCAAAGACTATGAGACTTAGCTGCTGGGCACAGGGCACACTACCCTTGAAATGCCTCAGGGAATCCCTCAGAGATTTTAAAGCAATCAGGGTCAGGTCATTGTCTCTAATACAGGAAGATGAGGCTTATGCTGAGGACATGCACTGAAAATGCATCTGCAAATGACACAGTGACTCTGCGTTGAGTGTCACTCGGCATGGGAATTTAGGAAAAACCCTCCTGCCTGCCTGTGAAACATTTTGCATGCAGAAGACAGAAAGCATAAAGGACTGGGGGTGCCTTCAGGTATGCGGGGCCCTGGTGGCATGATGGGGTTTGCAGGGCTGATCTATCAGTTCCCAGCTGTGGGCTGAGCCTGGGCAGGATCAGAGGTTGCCTCACGCCTCTACAGAGCTTGGTGGCAGGATTTTAGCAAGGGTCTGCCAAATGCAGCCGTGCAACGCACGAGTAACTCACCCTCCTTGCTGTATGCCCTCAGCACATTGCCCTGGCACACGTCATGCCCACCCCATAGGAGCCATCACAGCAGCACAGGCTTGCAACAGGCTCTGAAGCAGAAGAAACTGTTTCCTCAGCATTTTACTTCAACTAATGTGTTCAGGCTAGTATCACACTGTGCTATTAATGCTGCCCCGGTTTGTAATTCTGCTTTCATGTTGGCTCCATTTTTCTCTTTTTAATACCACTATCTAGCCTTCTGGTTCTTAAATGTGGGACATATTTTTCTGTCTGCTATAGCAGAAAGAGCTAATTTGGTCCTTCTGTGTATTAGCAACAGGACTGTGAAGTGGAATAGAAGGCGATTTTATCTCTATGTACGTCCTTGGTCAGATTGACACTAGAATACTGCATCCTGCTGAGGTGCCATATTTTAAAGAGGACATCAAAAAATTGGAGCGGGTGAAGAAAAGAGCCATAAAAAATGGTTTGAGAGCTGAAGAAAACCACTTACAGGGAGACACTTCTAGAGGTCAGACTCTGCAACTTGTCAGAAAGAAAACCGAGAAGTGATTTGATGATGTGTGTAAGTACATGTGCGGAGAGAAAATATGGAATGCTGAGGGGCTACTAAAAATTTAGTCCAAAGAAGGCGCACAGATGGACAGTGATGGGCACTGGAGAACACCCTGAGCTGAATTAGAATCAGGTGTACTTTTAAATCATAAGGATGCTAACCCTCAGAACAAAATTGCAAAGTGAGTGATGGGTACTGCATTTCTTGAGGTGTTCGAGACAGGTTTGGATGTCAATTCTACATGTCAGGATAGAGGCAGGGATTCCTGGGGGATGGAAATTGAAGTGAGGTTGCCTGACCACAAACTGGGAAGTGACAGAATCCGGCTTCACAGAAAACAGAATTCCACATTTCCTTTCACACTCCCTTTTTTTCTGGTTGCCTATCACGTTTTTGGACAAAATCCTTGGGGAGACAAATCAGTCCCCTAACGTATTAATAAACTGTTAGTAAGCTAAGTGGTGACTTTTAAGGCTGAGGAGGGATATAGGAGGGAGAACTGGGACAAATGCCATCAGCCCAGCAGGCCGCAGTATCTCCACACAGCAATGCCCTGGCCAGCACGGTCATACCCAGAGATGCTCATCCAGCCTGGTAAGAGAAATATCATCAGGTTCCTGAATCTGAACTTTTCCCATCACTTCTGTCAGTTGGGTGCCAGCAGCAGCTCCACGAAGCAGCTTATAAACTCATGTCTTCAGTGTACAGGAGAAGGGGATAAAGGTTGTAAAGACCAAACCATGGCAGAACTCATCAGGACTAGGTCTGGAGGATCACTTAGTCCTGGGGGAGCATCTGGAGGATAGCGTTAGAGGTGTTTCTCTGCACCTCTTCCACTTCTTGCTGCCTTTCTGTGGAGGCCCTCATATCCCCCATGGTCTTAGTGCCAGGACTGGCGACAGATGCCCAGGAGACGAAGACAAGAGGCCTTTTCTTCCACCAGGAGAGGAGGATGCTGGTCACTCATGTCTGGCTCGTGATGCCCTGAGAAACCCAGACCCTCCCCTGCACTGCTGCTGCTGCTCAAATCATTTCCCCATCCTGCACATGGACAGTTAATAAACATATCCCCAATTACACAACTCCTCATTAGTAAACATGGACCTTTCAAACGGCTCCTACACGTCTGCATCAGAAAAATAACAAGTCAGAAAGCCGCAAAGAGAAATTTCCAATTAAGCTCACTTTGTAAATCATCTGCGGTTTCTAAACAAGCCTGGCGCATACCCATTCCTCTTGTTTTTTCTGGTGGTGGATGTTTGCAGTCAGCACTTTGCACACAAACTTTGCTGTTGCTTTTAGCTAAAGCTGCTCTGAGTAAGAGCCGTGTGCCCTGAACCCAGCCAAAGGCCAGGAACTGCATCCAGCCCCCAGCTGTAGCTGCTAGATACACAAATAGAAAGCTGCTGGGCACGTGAAGCAACTATTAAGCTGTTATAGCTCTTGAAACTTACTCAGGTGCTTATGAATCTCAAAGGCAGCTTGAACTCTTTCTTTCCCCAATAATTTCTTGCTCTCTTAAGGACATATTTTTGCAGACGGACGCATTTGGTAGGTTTCTGTTGGCTCTAAGAGTCAAGTGGTCTTCGAGAATCCAAAGCTCAGCAGCCCTTTGAATCCCTTCCAGCTGAGCTCTTGTGCTCTGCAGCCTCTGCACAGCTTAAGAAATTTCAATATTTACCAAGCTGGTGTGAGCACCACATCCCAAGGAACCCTAAATCAAAGGGGTTATAAGCTCCACATACATGGTGTATAAAAACCCCATTCAAGGGATTTGTGCTGGCTGAGCAAGCGGGTTCTGCACACTCCGTGGCTACATATTCCTTTCTGTACAGGAAAATTACACAGAAAACACTGAGGCTTAAATAAAAAAAAAGGCTTAAACATAAATTCATAATGAGTCCTGGGAGACTGGAGCAGATATTGAAACATTTGTTTCATAGCATGCTAAACTTATTCTTAAGGCAAAAATTAATTTATCTCAAGGTAAAACTGAACGTGAAGAGCAGAGCTTCCTGCAGAGGCAAGTGGTCCAGCTTTGTGCCATGTAGTAACAGCAGCTTGAAAATCCTGGTGGGAGCAGAAATCCTTCAGGAAGTTGAGCCAGGAGACACATTGCCGTCTCTCTTCAGGAGTAAATGGAAATGGTCCCAGTTTCATCTTCACAAAGAGCAGGCAAATCCCTGCCTGGCTGCCCTTGCCCCATCGCGCCCCAGCTGGCTCCAGGAGTTGCCTGGCCAAGCAACAAGTCATCAGATGGCAGTGGTCTGGACAGCGTCCTTCAGTAAAGGCTGTGTTTGATCTCAGCCCCTTGGAGGACACCATCCACAGGTCTGCTAACAAGCATTGGGGACAGTGACAAACCATCAATACACCCTGGCTGCATCCATGATAGATCTCCCATCACTGCTCTTGCCTCTTCCTTTGCCCATTTTGGCTTGTCTCACTGGTGTTCCCAGTTTCTTGTTCAGGCTGGACTGGTCATTCCCTCAGTGCTTGTCCAGCACCTCGCGCAATTCATCTGCCGCAGGTCTCTGAGGAGATGCTGTGCCCACAGGAAGATCAGTTTTCTTAGCAACATGCCTGTAACGGTACCCTCCGTCCCCCTCTCTTGAGAAGAGTGACGTTCGTGTGTTCGTGTCTTCTCCCACTGCAGGGCAGATGGGTGGGAACAGGCAGCCTGGCAAGAAGCAAGAGGAAAGTCTGAAAGGTTTTTCATCTGCCTCATGCTTCCAACTGCCTTTTATCTGCAGTGGAAGCATTTCCTTTGTGTTCCCCTTTCTCCTCCTTGTCTCATATGACAAGGAGAAGGTACAGCCCCCGTGTTTCACGTCTGGCGATGGACTCTTGGCATCCTTCTCCGTAGCCTGGGCTTGAGTGACATGGCAAAGGCATTCTTTGTCAGGGGCTCCTGCTACAGCCTCTGACCATGTGCAGCAAATTCCTCTCCCAGCTTCAGCCTACCCTTCTGTGCTGTGCCTTTAGCTCAAGGATTGGTCTCGTGAGCAACAGCCCTGGTGCTCAAGGTTTCAGGGCAAGCTTAGAAGAGAAGGCCTGTGAAATCATAAATAATGAGCCTTATAAAAAGAATCAGTCCGTAGACCAAGTGGCATTATTTCATTCCCAGCAGCGTGCTTGGCACTCACGTCCCTGCTGGTGGCCAGCTTTAATTTCCACATTGGACTTGCTGAACAGGGTTGGGGGCAAGCCGAAAGGCTGAAAATCTTCACTCATGGGGGGGATCACAGTAGGTTCACTGCAGAACACTTTCTTCCAGTGTTAGCTCAGAAGAGATTGTAATTTCTTGCCCCATGGACACCTTGCTTGAGCACAGTACAGGGGCACCCATGCAGCCTGCTGAGAGGACTTCAGCGGGGGCTGTACATGCACTTTATGGGCATTCACTGAGCAGGACAAGAGGATCACTGGTATAGGAAGGGGAAGACACCATATTGCCTTCAGAGATGGGTTCGGATGGTGAGAAGATGGGTGGGAGTGGGCAGTCTGGCAATAAACATGTTCTGAGCACTCTTCTGAATCAGCTTCAAACCTTTTGTAAGAGACAAAAAACTAGACACCATATCTCCTTCAGAGATGGGTTCGGATGGTGAGGAGAAGATGGGTGGGAGTGGGCAGCCTGGCAATAAACATGTTCTGAGCACTCTTCTGAATCAGCTTCAAACCTTTTGTAAGAGACAAAAAACTAGTGTGCTGCACTGAGAGACAAGGGGGCAACTAGTTGTCGGCAGCAGCCAGGAGATTTCAGGGGTGAATCACCTTACACCATCTGCAAAGCACAAGCAACAATCCAAGCAGAAGATGAGGGCATATGAGTTCCTTCTGCAGCTCAAATACAGGGATTTGGTTTTACAACATGTTAACAAAACTCACCAGCTATGAGAATCCACAATTTAACCACCAAACCCATATAAACTATGAATCTGTTGTCTCAGAGCACAGACCACAGTCAGAACACACTCATCATCTCCATTTCAGTACATTTGGAGTAAGCACCAGTATTTTGAACCACTCTCCCCAGAAGTGCCCACAGTCCCACGCAGGGTAGATATAGCTGGAATGAGCTGATGGATGGGGAGATCTTATTGCTTTCGCACATCACCTCATATGCACCACTTGGACTTTCCTGATTCTTCATCCGCTTCGTCAGGGTGGATGAGAAGACATGAGACCCCAAGTGATTTCTATGCTGGCTGGAGCACAAGTGCAGCCTGTCTACATCCTGCCAAAACTCCACAACTTGAGAAGAAAGAGCCAAAAAGTTATGAAGAGGGAAAGAAAGGCTTCTCAACCTGACAGGCAACCAGAAGAAGTAATGTGGGCCAGATTTATAAAATAAAGCACGGTGTAAAGAGACATCTCTTTCCAATACCCCCTTCTCCCTTGTCCTCTCCTCCTGAGGCTCCCATGTGGGACAGAGTTATAAAATAAAGCATGGTGCAAAGAGACATCTCTTTGCAATATCCCCTTCTCCCTTGTCCTCTCCTCCTGAGGCTGAGATTTGTTCATAGGTTTTGTTAAGGAAAGAGCAGACATTGCCAGTGTTCATCTCTTACCACCTCTGCTAGCCTGGTGGTTGAACTGCAAGGTGTTGTCAGAAAGCTGCTTGCTGACCCTGGCCACACCATGTCCATGTTATATGTTTAGGAATTGCTAAGAGGGATGGTGAAAGCCAGGCTGTATCCTGCCCTTCCCACCATCCAGCATACCTGCACAGCAGATCCACTGGTAAATGCTGGGCAGGAGGGAAAGATGACTCTGTGTGAAGGGTTAGTGCTGGGCTGGCCACTAAATGCTGACAGATGCTCTCTAACTCTTCTCCCTCTCCAGAAGGGAAGGGAAAGGGAATGAGGCAGAGAGACTTACAAATTGGA
This sequence comes from Apaloderma vittatum, assembly GCF_000703405.1. NCBI lineage: Eukaryota > Metazoa > Chordata > Aves > Trogoniformes > Trogonidae > Apaloderma > Apaloderma vittatum. Next base: position 15,071 of record NW_009715289.1, read on the forward strand.
AAAGAAAACTAAAACAGCTTTAATAAACAATAATAGTACTAATAAGGAAATAATGAAAATAATGAAATACATACAAAAGCAATATCAAAGCCAGCTCCCCCCTGACAGCAATCACGACTGAAGCTGCAGAGCAGGCAGCACCAGGGAAGTCTCCGGCTCAGCGGCGGCGGTGAAGCGATACAGGAGCTGGATTCAGGAACTCAGGATCGGGATCAAAGACAGAAGATTGGAAGGATTCCTCCTCAGACGCTTGGCAATTGAAGAAGAAAGCTTAACCTCCAGCTTTTTTATTGAATATGATACACACGGAATGGAATGCTCTCTTGGTCACTTGTCTTGTCTATTCCTCACTGGAGGTGCGACCTTTTACATCCTTGTGATCCCTTCTACTTCTCAACACTCACAAAGTGTTACATGAGATTTAGCAGTGACTTTGGTCACTAAAGGAACAAGTATAAGCAAGAGCCTTTTTGCATATCAGTCCTTGGTAGTAACTATAAACATCAGGTGCTATCACTTCTAGTAGAGGACATTGTCTGCAAAAACATGCTGTTAAGTTCAGAAAGAAACTGAAATGGAAAATAAAATCACTGAACAGAATTGGTTCTGTTTAGCTCAAACGAGGACATTCTGTTTCAGCATTCAAGGAATGCTGTGGTCTGAGGGAAAGATGCTGCAGAAATTATGAGAAGAAACATTTGTACAACAGCCTGAGCCTTCTTACAAGGTTGAGAGACCTGAGACTGGTTTAGCCTGCAGAAGAGAAGGCTGAGAGGAGACCTTATCAACGCCTATAAATATCTAAAGGGTGGGTGCCAGGAGGATGGAGACGGACTCTTTTCAGAAGTGTCCAGTGACAGGACAAGGGGCAGTGGGCACAAGCTGGAACACAGGAAATTCCATCTAAACATGAGGAAGAACTTCTCTGCTGTGAGGGTGACAGAGCACTGGAATAGGCTGCCCAAGACACTGAGAGACCACAGGACTTCTGAATGTAAGTGGCCACCAGGCTGCAATGCTGGTGAGACAGTGAGGGCAAGGGGCACTGAGGAGATAAAGACCAATTCATCATCTAAACTGCTTCTCCTTGACTCCCTGTACTCTGACTCTGAAGATGCTGCTCATCTTTTCCTGGAGAAGGCAACTCAGATGTGTCAGAGCACTCTCATCCTAAGCTTGCCTACTTCTCTCCACTCACTCTACAGGGAGTTTGGGTGACCAGCTCAGATACAAATATCTGCAGTTGGGTGCATGGAGCTCCAAAGCTGGCTCCCTATAACAGCCATGGATCCTAACTTTGGCAGTTGCATCTTCATCCTAGGACTAGCTTCAGCAGTAGAAACTCCTACCACTCACCTTTTCCTCATCCTGTCCCATCATCCCTCATCCTTTCCCTGCTCATATCCAACACTGTCTCAAGCAAGTGAGACTCCCCTTTGGGAAGCTGTGTGGTGGGCTCTGTCAGGTGCATTCAGACACAAGCTTTTTGCTGTCCTTTACCAAATCTGGCCAGGCATTTTTTCCTTAAATGTGACAGGTTTTTTTGTCTTAAAACTGCTCTGCACCATTAGAGGAAAACTGACCAAGCAGTCTGTAGGTCACTCTGACAACAAGGTATGAGAGTTGGAACAAGGGATAAAATGCCTCTGCTTGGAAGAAGTCTTTGTAAAGCAGAGTTGCTGGGTCTCTAATGGGAGATGATGCCTCCACCTTTCCAGCATGTCCAAACTCTGCAGGAAAATTACTGCACAACTGCTGCTGGCTGCCAGCACACTCACACAGTCCCAGCAGAGTAAAGACAAAAAAATCACAGAATAGTCCCCATCGCCGAGCAGCAGAAGCCCAATAGCTTTATTCCCACCTTGGCTCTAACAACTACCACCAGATCTGAAGGGAATCTGCTGGAAAGACTCAATCTAAGTGGGTTCATTTTTTGCATAATAGGGTTTCTGGTGCCAAACACTTAACAGCTCCCTTTGGGAGACTGCAGTTTGGTTTTGCTCCTGGACAGCTTGAGGGGAAGGAGTGTGCCCTGGAGAACAATGTAGCAACAGGGTCCCACATGGAGAGACTTGGTACTCATGGCAGTGGGGACCTACGTACGAGCACCAGGATAACCCAGGCCTGGCTAGGCTCTGTGCATACACAAAACAAAGGCAGAGACAGGGAGACAGGCAGAAGGCAGATGGGATCTATCCTGTCACTCCACACTCACACTCAGCCCTGGTTACTGGTGGCCATGCCACCCCTGGAGCTTAGTTAGCTAGTCCCAAATCTTTATGCCCGCTCTGTCTGGGCAGCATCTAAACATCCCCAGGAATGATGTGGTCTCAGATTGTTTGGGTGCACCTAGCTACATTCCCTGTGAACACAATACCCAAATCTTTTCTCTTGCCACAGCCTGGACAACTCCTGCATCTTCCCTCCTTCCAATGCCTACCATCATCTCAATTATCTAATCACAGAATCAAGAATTACAGAATGTTAGCAGTTGGAAGGGACCCTGAAAGATCATCCAGTCCAGAAAGTTGTCATCAATGCAGTGGAAGAACCTCCTGGACTGCGGATGGCTGGCTGTGTAGGCCTTCCAAATATCTGGGTAGTTGAAATCCCCCATGAGAACCAGGGCCTGTGACTGAGAGGCTACTGACAGCTGCAGGTAAAAGGCCTCATCAACTTTCTCCTCCTGATCAGGTGGTCTGTAATAGACACCCACCACAGTATCACCTACACTAGCCTGCCCCTTAATTCTTACCCACAAACTCTCAACTCACTCTCATCCGCCCCTGGACAGAACTCCAGACATTCCAGTTGCTCTTTCACATAAAGAGCAACTCCACCACCTCGCCTTGTTGGCCCATCTTTCCTGAAAAGGACACAGCCATCCATGACCATATTCCAGTTATCCCACCATGCCTTTAATGAGCTCATGTCTCTAATGAGCCCTAGCTACTGTGCAACAACATACCTAAGCCCTAGCCGCTGTACAACCATATACCTAACCCTTCTGCCCTTCTGTAGGTTATATGACCAAATCCTTGGTTTATTTGCTTGACTACAGCAGCATACCATGATGGCAATTTCTCTTTCTGCCTTACTTGGTATATCATGTGAGATTCATGGACGCACCGCGTACGCTTCTGGCGACCTGTATTAAAAAACCAAACAGCCTCAGGTGGAAAGAAAGATTACCAAAAAGGATCCGTCTTTTAGAAGAGATTGAAGGAGCTTGTACAGTTTAACAAAGCACAAGGTGTTGCTTTATATGATAACTCTATAAATACATTCAGGGATATAGGATAAATATCAGGGAGTAAGAAATATTTGTTAGAAGATGATATTAGCACAAGATCAGATGGGTACAAACCAAGTGTGAACTTAATTAGATTGGAAACTCGTAGAAAGTTTCCAAATCATCTGTGAGAATATAAAACATCTGGATATGCCACAGAGATGCAAAAAGCCTCCTGGGTCACTGGCTGCAGTGGGCTCCACTCCATCTTAAAACTAATTACTCTTTCATTTGTTTCTTTGTTTTAAAATAAGTTTTCTGTTCTTCTCCCATCCACATCCGTATTGCATACCTGGGGGAGTGTTCTTCCCTCTCCTCATCATCGATTTCCATTGCCAGGCCCAGGTGGGCACAGAAGGATGCAGCCCAGCATCCCATCCTGCCTCGCCGCTGCCTGACCTCTTCCTCAAGCATCTCCCTTCCTCAAGCATCATCCCAGCTGAAGCTGTTTGCTCTCACAAGCTTTGCTCGGGGTTGTGTCTTGCAAAAGCACAGCTGCCTTGGCGGCTGAAGGAGGCGAGAGCAGCTGTGTTGCCAAACGTTTGCTTAAGCTGGGCAGGTTCCCAGTTTAAATAAATCTGAATTGCCAGGATCTAGAGAGGGAGGCTGACTGGGCAGTGCCGCCAGTGCGCTGGTGGCAGCCTTGCCAGTGGAGAGGCCGGCTGCCTGCCCCGCTCCCCCTGAGCTGAGGCACGTGGATTCATCACACCAGGGAAGAGAGTGTGAATCACAGCTCTCAGCTCCTCAGCGAAGGAGCCAGGTCCCTCAGCACCATGGTAGAAACGTCTAATTAGATACAACAGAGAGATAGATATGCATACTCAGGGACCTTTCTACACAAGCATAAATTAAGGAAAGCCAAATATTTATCTTAAATGGCAGTGCCATATGCTGATGAAATGCTAATCTGCATTTACAGGGGGAAAAAAACACGCTGTAAATAAGCTCCCCAGAAGCACCTCACATTCACTGAGCTTTGTCTTTCTAAGCAAACTAACAAGAAGAAAATAAAGCCAACAGCATCCATAATAAACTCCCTTCCATAAGAAATTCAGGCAAGCTTAGTATGACATGGGCCAGTGGTTTCCAGACTATCATCTGCAGCCCCCAGGAGTACCATGGGCCATTTGTTAAGGGCCTGCAGAAGGTATTTAAGGAAAACAAACTTGCTGTGTTTAGTTCACAATACAGATATTTTTGTCATCAACAGGAAAAGCACTGGGGGGCTGTAAATCAAAAGCAACTGAAAAACACTCTTGTAGGGAGGGACAGTTTTGTCTCCTCTGCTGATCCCAGGGCCTTCGGTGAGTGACTTCACTTCCACCTCTCTCCTCATCCTGCTACCAACTCAAGTCCCCATAAGCATTTCCAGCAACTCCTCTTGCACACCCGAGTGGCACCCAGCACAACCAAGCCTCAGGACCCTAGAGGAGAACTTCACTATTAACACTCTGGCCCCAGCACATCCCAAAGTTTGGAAGCATTTCAAGCTTTGTGGGAAGCAAATTATTAGGAAGTCAAATTTGATAACCTATTTTTTGCAGTGGTCGTAACAAACCTGCCCTGGAGACTGGTGTCTTTTTAAGCACCAAGGCTGGGTAACAAAACCTGACAGCAGCACCTGCAAGTTGACCACTTCCACCCTCTTATGTATGTTCTCCTCATTGGCAAAGACACAAAGACCACTGTTTTTATCAACAAGCACACTGCAATGTTATCAGCAGCTCCTTAAGGTTATTCCCTTTTTCTTCTCGGTTATATTTATAAACCCTGTGCAGAGTTGCTATGGTTTCTGTTACCGCCAGCCCAATTGGTATTCAGCACAGTTCCTCTCACCTTCAGCATTCCAGTGACCTTTACTTCACAAGGAAGATCTCACGCCATCAGCCCGTTCAATTAGATGTCACACAACATGCTGTGCGAGAACACCAACCGCTAAGCAAAAGAGGGCTCTGTGGAACCAATTCATCTGCAAAGGCTGTCTGAGAAATGGATAAACAATGGTAATTATTTCAAAACAAATTGGAACCAGAAAGCACAATCCAGCAGCGTAACTCCTAGACAAAAAGGAAAGCCACAAAAAGAAGAAATTTCAGCTCTCAACGACTTCAGTACTCCGGTGTCTTCCTCTAGGCAAATATTTTTCTACCTTTCTTGCTCTCCAAAGTCAAGTTCAAAAAACTCACGTTCAAGACAGCTTCTTTTACATCAGTTGAATAACTTACGCAAGGAACTGCTCACAAATGGGAGCAACACAGTCATAAGCTGGCAAGAAAAGCTTCTCTCTTTACCAAACTAACGTTCTAAATATTATATTTAAGCGTCTTTGCACAAAGCTATGCTGCTTACTGTACAGGCTGATGCAGGATGCACGTTGCTTTCCTCGAAAAGTAAGCATGCTGGGACTGGGCTTTGAAGCTTCATGTACCAGCCAGATCATGGGATCCCCAAAACCCTAACCCAGACTCAGAAAACCCATGGCTTCCCCCTAACTCCAAGAAAAATGTTCCTACTACAGCAAAGAAGTTACAAACACACAAAAGCCAGAAAACAGAGCTTGGACTTGCTATGACCCTGACTCTGCCCAAACAGGAGGAATGGGAACATTCCCACACTTGGCCTCTTCATAACAAAGCCCGAACTTTCCTTATGGTGCTTCCTTGGCTGCTGAGGAAAGTGTTCTTGTACTGGGCAACCAGGCTAGCCAAGACATCTCATCCTACATGCTTTTAATGCTAGTTGGGGCCTTCTAAAGAGGAGGAAAATTGTCTAAATCTTTCCAGGACACCTAGGTGCAGACATGCGTAGGAGGCACGGCGCTTTAGCTGATCAAAAGACAGCTCTGTGTTGCACAAAAGGAGCTCCTCTATAATAGGTAGTGAACAACCGTGTATGGTGGTAAGTGGGTCAGAAGAACAGGTCACAACCAGCACACAAAACCAGGCTGGCTTAGAAAGCAGAGAGGCTTAAATGCCCCTGTGCTGTGGGAGGTGGGAACATCACTCAGTGCTGCAGCTCTGTCAGCCACGATTCATGTGGAAGTCAGGCTCTGAAACACAGGTGACTGAGGCACCTGCAGCCACGGCCAAGCTTTCACACTCATTAAACACCTAAAGTGAGCAGGAAAAACAACCATGTGCCACATTCTCTGAACTAAAGCTCTCTCTGCCTTTGTTGTCACCTATGCGTGTGGCTTTATGCAGTCTATTTCCATGAGAGTGCTACTGAGACTGCTCCTGGCCAGCTTGGCTGCAGCCTGCACCACAGTGTTGTTTGGTGGGTGGCTCGTACAGAGCGGGCTTTGGCTGCCGCTGCCGTGCTGACACCCACTTTACACCAGCATGTTGCTCCAGCACGCCCAGGCTCCCTGCTTGCTCCCTGGCAGCACAGTGTCACCTGCATGTCCATCATGTACTTCTCTGTCATGACAGATCAAAAAAAAAAAAAATCTCTGTGCACAATCTGATACAGGTTCTTATTCCAAAAATAGAGAAAAATTTCACTGTTTCTTCTGCTGCTTCCACCTCCTTGTGCCTGGACTGCACAGCTAAGTCTTTGCTTGCTTGATGGAGGGCTTCTTTACAGCACATAAGCTCTTTCATCTTTACCATGATCAGAACAAGTCAATGCACTTTCACTATTTCACAGTCTCTTTTAAACTAGGGTAAGCTGAACTTTCTATACAAAGATTTGACCTCCTCCAAAATCCCTTGATCAGCAATTTCCCTTGCTCACTCTTTCATGTTGGAAGCATTATGAAACACTGGAAACTACACATTCTTTCATAAGGAAGTTAGTGAGAAAATTCAAATAATCAACTCGGTCTCAGGAGACTTGGGAGGTCTCTCTCCAAGTTTGAAAGCACTTTCCTAACAGAAGTTTTCCTCTTGAAAGTCTTCTGGTTAGCAGGCAGCTGATGATATACCTTCTCTGGAGCCTGATTGTAGCTCCAGACCAAGGGCAAGTAATAAAAAAGCCTGCCCAGCTCTGTGAGGTCTGAATCAGGTGCTAACACTGAACATCTGCCAGGGCCTCTGCTCTCCTCTCCCCCACCTTGTTTCCATGTGCTGGGTATTGGAACATTCCCCATTTTACAGCTTGTGGCAACAAAAAGCCAATTTAAGAGAGAAAGCATTGCTGACAGCATTATCAAAAAAAAAAACCACAACAAACTCTGCTTTAACTGTTCTCTGTCCAGGACTTCGATGAGTCCAACACCACCGTGACATGCTGAAAAGATCTGCATTATACGGCAGCTTTTGGAAACTGATACAAGCAAAGCATTCATGGCCCAACCTGAGCGAGACAAACGGACTCTACACGTACATTTATTACTTCATACAACCAGATTGCTTGTTGTACAAAAATTAACAGTGCCACCCAAGAGGGCCTTCACAGATGTTTGCAAAGAGAAACGTCAACACAGCTTTAAAACATGTTTTTTTATGTAATTCCAATACAAACTACTGAAGCACCACACATTGTGTGCACACATAGACACACACGTGTGTGCACGTGTCTCCACACACATACAGACACAGATTGAACAAACTGTCGCAGCAGGCTGTGGCGCACTTGTACATTGCTCTCTGAGAAATCCAACATCCCTACACAAGAGTTTCCAACAGTGGGACACAACCTGGACTTAGGCTGAGCCGTCAGCTCATCCTCATGGCCTCAAGTTGCTGCCAGTGCTGTTCTGGCCTTCATCCTCTGGTTACTCCTTGCTGGCTCCCCTTTTGAATTTTTAACCCAATCACCAAGCCTACGAAGGTGAGTGAGCCAGTGTGACTTGGTACAGGGTCAGATCCCTGTCCTGAAAAGTCTCAACAAGGAAGGGACGGTCTCTGTCTTCCAGTGTGCCTGTTCTAGTGAGGCCTGAGTCAGAGGCATAATGCTTGGGAACAGCCATCATACATATAAACTTCTCCAGCCTGGAAACTTTCCCTTTTCTGCTCTGTAGCACTAAAGGATGAATGGGCCTGTACAGGAAAAACATCTTCAGAACAGAAATAATGACCTTTAGAGAAAAAGACTGCAGCACCTGAACAATTCCTTCTAGGGGGAATGCCTAATACAGTGAATTTTGCTTAACATCCAAGAGGGAAGTTTAACGCCTTAGGGTAGAAGGCTCATCAAAGCGCTAAGGAACAACATTTTTGCTAAGCACTGTGCTTTCATCAGCATGAAGGGCACCGCTGCTTGCAATGTAAAACTGAGAAAATCGGTACTTAGACATTTTCTGACCAATAAGTGCTGAATCCCAGCACTGCTCTTGGGCAGCTGCACAGGGTAAGTTATTGGCATTCAAGTCTATTCCTTTCTAGATCCTGCTTGTGCAGAGTAAGCTCCTGGGGCAGCAATGGCCTCTCTAGTGAGAGACCCTGAAGTACTAGTCTGGCACTGGCCACAAAAGATTCGCTTAGCTTTACTAGTTTCTGATTGCAGTAAACAAGCAAACAAACAAAAGTAACTGCTGCAGCCTGCAGCTTTGGTAAGGAAGCAACGACAGACTGTAGCAACATTTTCAAAGCTTTTTCTCTATAAAGGTCCAGTTATTCGCTGGAAGGAACAGACTAGCCCTAGTAGGAATTTGTCCAAAAATTACAGCTTCTCTTTCTTCATCTTCCAATGCAGAGTGAACAGTTCTTTTTAGTCTGACAGCCACAGGCAGCATGAATCTCAAGGGCTCTACCACACGTTAATGCAAACCGGTCAGGAAAGCAGCTTTTGTTCTCCGAGTAGGCGAAGAGGGTAAAAGCTGGTGCTCCTTCTGCACGAACTTCCCTGCCCAGGAGTGTGACAAATCCTAATGCCAGGCAACGGAGATGCTCTGTCCTTGGTAAGACACGAACAGCAGCTGTGTCTCAACCAGTCTGGAGGCCCCAGAAGACACTTTTCTGATGTGTCACATGGAAATGAGCTTCTAAAGCCCTGGCTGAGTTTCCTGTCAAATGCAAAGTCAACAGAAACTCCATGGCATTTCTCCATGGAGTTTGGGGATGCACCGACAGGATCGGTCTGAGACACGGTCTTTACATACAAAGAAAGAAAAAGTAATACTGACAAAGAAAACAGCAATGGAAAAACAGCTTCAAAAGTCACTCATGTAATCAGATGGAAGCTGTAGAGTTGTCATGCATGTATCCTGACGGTCCTTTCTATTGCTGAGTAAATACACTTCAGCAGCATTTGCCTTGGTGGTTCACATGTCATGGCCCAAGAGACCAGTGTGCTGAATTACTGACATCATAGGGAGCACTTCCAAGAACTAGGAAAAACTAGCAAATAAGGATATATTCTCATCTGAGAGGAGGTTATTTCTTTCTTACTGCCACATCCAGCTAGGAGTCTCATTAGGCACTTGAAGGGCAGAATTCTTCCGAACTACACAGCAACTCACATCCACACCAAGATACTTCAGGCGTAGCTCACAAAATCACCAGAAAATTAAGAACTTTATATTCCATCGTAGATTTGATCTCTCCTTCTCATTCCTACCAAGGGAAACTGACTTGGAGCCCGAGTCTGTGAAAAGCTCATACAGTCAGCATGACAGTTATGCTCTAGAGAGAGGATTTCTCACGCTAGAGTTTATAACTCAACCCTTCTCATCCCTGCACTTGTATGTGGGAAGCGAAGGAACAGGTAAGAACATAAATGAGATCATACAGATTATTTTCCCCTTAAATCAGTAACATTTATACATTTTTGAGAAATCTTCATTTCAGAAAAATTAAGTATGAACAGTTCTACAACATAATCAGCTGCAAATCCCATTACCTAGTAAAGCTAGGAAAGACTTCATGTCTAATCATAAGAAATGGAAGCCCACAGCCATGTGTTTCAAGGACAGCCTTGTGTTTTGAAGACAGCCTTTGATATTAGTCTTTACTGTATTAAACTCATGGTACTTAAATAATAACGACAACAAGAACAACATCTAGACAGCACAGACAAAGTATGGGACAACATATAAGCATGAAAGTGCAAGAAGTAACCTAAGTCAAAGTGCCTCCTTGTCAAACTTCAAAGTGTCTACTGGCCAAACTGGTATAAATTATGTTCACAGATCAAGCATAAACCAGACTGAGTGCAATCAAGGCCCTTTTCTTGTCCTCTCATTTCCATCAGAAGTCGTCACGGGAAACATCAGTCCAATCTGAAGTGATGTCAATTCCAAATGGCTGTACATCAGAGGAGAGGAAGCCTACATCTTGATGGAAAACCGATCCTCATTTTATCTGTGTAATGCCGATTAATCCACAGGCTTTGCTCTGAATATCCGAGCAGAGATAGAGAGAACAATAACTTCGCTGCCACATTCAAGGGAGGCAGAGTCCAACAGAAATGTAGAACTTAAGAGCAGAGGGTACAGCGAGCCCTTGTCAGCTCCTCTGGAGTCACATTCCCCAGGTGATTTATTGATTCCAGCCATGAAAGATGTTTATGAGGAGGTTAAGTAGCATTGCTCTTCACTGGAGAAATAAAAATATTATCCTCACAAGTATAATTTTTACCTTCCTTTTTGTCTTACTTCAATATTTCAGAGATAAAATATGTTTTACAGTATCAGCTCATTGTTGTCTTTGTTCCCTTTAAAGTCAAATGGAGTTTAAAAGATCTTGTCACCAGAAGGCGGTGGGATGGGGTCAGAGGCAGACCTTTTCTTAAACCTTTAATAAGACTTCTAACTCATTTTGCAAGTGAAAACAACAAAAGCCATAAAACTCTAGCAAAAGAGACCTGTCACTGAGATTAAGCAGATCCAAACTCCGCCATCCATTTCTCATACTTCTCCAGGTCTGCAGCAGAAACAGATTTGGAGATTTTCTTCAGAGCCAGCTCAAAGTCCCCCTTGGTAACTGGCATCTGAAGTTCCTCTTTAGAAAGTGCACGAATCTCTTCTGGAGTTAAGCCGTTAATACGTCGTCTCATTGCCATTAAAGAGGCATCCCTGGAAACACAGAACAATGTATGGGAGCTAATTGCTAACAGCCTATGAGTTTTGATTGCATTCTCTTGCTAGAATCCACTGGCAGGAACACTTAAGAGAGCACTTATTTACCATAGGAGATGCAGTTCACATTTTTCTTAACTTGCGTGTACCCAGATCACTGCATTAATTCAACGTAAAGAATGCATTGGCACCAAAACCCATTTAAGCATATGGTAAATGTGCAGAGATAATTAAAACTATAAAACTGAAAACCTTTTACAATGATTCATGGAGATGAAATTTTACAACTTCAGCACAGGAAAGGGCAGGGTGGGAGAGGAACTGCACTCAAAGATTTAGTTGTGTTTTTTTTTAAAGTAGTTTGGGTTTTGCACCCTCATCCTCTAAGATTTCCACCTTCTCCCCACCATGTGGTCCAAAAGGACAGTCAGCAGGCGTGCCGAGTGCAGCTCAGCTGTGTTGCTTGCTCACTCACAGCACCTGAACCTCTAAAGGGCAGAGCAGGAGGCATCAGAAAGACCCTGCAGGGCTAAGGTGCCTGTGGCAACTCATCCTCTACCCTGCCCCATGACTTCTCCCCAGCACAGAGAACACTGCTCATTTCTCACACCACAGCCCACGTGAGGTCTGAAATTACCTTTTTTCCTTCCCCAAGTTTTTCCCAGCAAGGGAAGACATGGGCCTCAGGGAAAACAGGTAATTTAACTATTGCACTGCATGACACAACACAAAGTTTTCAAAACCACGGAGCTGGTTCACAATTTCAGCAATGCGTCAGAGGAAGAAAAAAAATCCCAAGCCACGTTCTTAAAGGATCAGTTTCTCTTGGCAGGGATCCTAACCTTATAATGGACATAGATTTCCTTCTGACAGGTTATTTCAAATACCCATTGTCCACCGGAAGAGACTTATTTGTGAAGAAATGAAACAAATTGTGTGAACAGGATGGAAAGAAATTCCATACTAATACTATAAACTACCTGTATCACCCTTGCGCCTAGAAGATTCAGGCAGAAACCAAGACCACGTTGCCCACCTATACAGCATTTAGAAGCCCCAAAGAAGTGTTTTGTGAGAGGTTTCTTTGCATCCCAATGTTCTAGCTTAAAACTCACGGGATTAAAAAAAAAATCCAAACCTGTTTTGCACTGCAATAACAAATACAAATGCAGTAAAGGCAGCCAATGGTAACATGTGATTTGCTCAAAGATTTTCTTTTTCTCTTCAGATCCAACAAAACTTAACCACATCTCACAGAATGACTCCATGCTCTTTAGACTGCTCCACATGACAGTAACGCATGGTTCCAGTAAATACATTTGGGCTCATGTGTCGCTGTCACTGTTAGCATGGCTCCAGCTGCAGTGGGTATTTCCTTTTATCCCATAATGCAAACGGTTAATATCCACGCAGTTTTATTTGCAGATTAAGGGGAAGGACATACCTGCAAACATTAGTGATGTCAGCACCAGAATAGCCTTCAATCTTCTCAGCAATTTCTTCAAGGCTGATATCGGGATCCAGTTCTACTTCCCGAAGATTAATCTTAAGTAGTTCTGCTCTGCCTTTTGCTACAATGTAAAAATACTTGTTTGAAGACTTGCAAGGGTAACATAAAAAAAAAAGAAGGTATAAACACAACTTAGATTTTTCAGTGTGAGGTACAAACAAAAGTGTTTAATATAAGAAAAGGAAACAGACAGAACAAATCATAGTAAAGTGTGCAGTCAAATACAGTAAAGTATATGGTTAAAATCATTATATTAAACCAGCATGTTCTGGAGACATTTTCCAAAGTCATACGTCATTAAAAATGCCTGTTATGTCTCAGGTGACAGAGCATTTGGTCCCATACTACCCAAGGGCACAAAAGCACAATCCTACAAATGTCTGCTTCTTCTCACATCCCTTTGGATTCACTCGCTGCTCAAGTGTTTGACTGAATATTATTCACACAGTTTCATCAGAACCACAATGAGGATTCTATTAACAGAGCTTCAGACAGCACAAACCCCTTAACAATAGGCTGAACTTTAAGCATATGTTTAAGCACTTTACTCAGTTGGGGCCCACAAAAGCTGCTGAAGCCTGATAGAAAGCAGATACATGAATACAGTAAACATATATTAATATATTTTCAATACAAATGCCCTGGTATCCCACTTCCAGATGAAGATGCAGAGCTTGCATGGTGATAACCAGCTGTGTAAATGAGCACTTCTGCAGCCAATTAACTACTGTCCTTTTTGAGGGCATGTGCAATGTGCATCTGGGTACATGTGGTAAAGCAGCCCAGGCTTTTAAGAGGGAGTTCACATTTGACAGCTTAGGCCCCAGCGTTACTCTGCGCAGGGGTGGTAAAGAAGAGGATGAATGCTTTCCTGGCTTTTACCGTACAGAAAAACAGACCAGCTCAGCATCTTTATTTCCACAGTGACCAATTTTTGCGACCTAGAAACGAGGACAACCGCAACAGAAGAAGTAGCAATAGGAAAGACTGAAAGTCTTAACAAAACATCTATGTGCATGTTTCATTAATTGACGTCCCTAGTTATTCTTTTTTTTTAATTTTGCGAGGAGGGGAAATGTAAAGGAAATCAGAAATCTTGTCTAAGGCTGCTGGGTTTGTGTGCTTTGCAGAATTGTCAAGAATATAGTTATCAATCACACACAATTGGCACTAGCTAAAAAATGAGGATTTATTATTTACAAAGCTCAATGTATATATATAGTATACCTGCAGCATCCTGTGTCAGAGAACATTCTTCTAATCTTTGCTATGGGGCTAAGCAAGTCCTTGCAGTATTTTGAAAACGAACCATGGCAGAACATATACTCACATCAAATTCCACAAAATATGGTGTATATATGACATACCGTATCATTTTTTCAATTAAAAAACCTGCCCACATCAAATCACGCAGCACAGTTATAAATGCATCGTTTAGACTTGCTCAGAACAGCTCAACGTTCTTATTGACAGAATAGATGCAAGGAAACGTAAAGGTTGGAAATAAAACTGGAGCACATCCCCTGTGTTGTCCAGGGTGTAATACACTGTGTCAAAAAACAATCTGGTTTAATTAGAAACAAGAGCAAGAGCTGATGGGATTTTAAACTAATTGGTCATAAAGACAGGCATCCTGTTAGAAGCTGTTAATGCCTGTAAGCTGCAAAGACAAGCTGTAGAACTATTAAGTGTCCTTATACCTGCTAAACTCAATCAGAACTGCTGTCACCCTGAACACACATCTTGTTATCCTGAGTGCTCATGCAGGGAGATGAGGCACCCTCTTCTGTACCGGGAAGAAACGAAGCTATGCAAACTTCAAGTGATAGGAATCTCAGAATTAATAGGACAGGTGAATGACAGCTAGGAAAGACAATACAAGCCGAGATGTCTCAGGGTAGGAAAACAATCAGGCTGCTGCATTCCGAGTGACTCGAAGCACAGTCATAAAGGCGAGCAAGCACTGATTTACAATGAACTAAGCCTGTAAGTGAAAATTCATGGATCCACTTCTTTTCATTTCTCTGCAAGGGCGGGGAGTGCATTTGCAATATTTCTGAACATGTCCAAAGGCTGCCTTTGATGATCACTCAAGGGCTGACTGTTATACATTTCACATAATTCCAGGCTCATTAAAACTCTCTCGCTTTCAAAATGTAAGAACCCGTCAATGGGCTTGCAATGAAATGCTGCAGCTCTTTGTTTTTAAGCCCCCAAGCAAGCAGGGTGTTTTTCTTCTTTCTCTCACTCTCTATACAAATAAAGCGACCCAGCCAAATGATTAACCCTGAGTTCCACTGTTCCTCACAAAATCGTTAAGATTCCCCCCAAACCCAACAGTCCTGAAGGAATCCTAAGTCTTGCAAAGGCCCTCTTAAAGGATAATGCTCATAGCAAACATACCTGTGGGCAAAGGTATATAAATCCTTTTCTCCAGTCTCCGTCGGAGAGCCTCATCGATATCCCACGGAAAATTTGTAGCAGCTAATACCATAACCATCTTGGAAGGGTCATCATTTTCCAGAGCACCGCCCACCCCTGCAAGCACAAGAGTTTAGAGCAATTTCACTCCACAGCTCTCATTGATCGAGATGCTCGCTAAGAAACACTGCACAACCACTGAAAAAGCCTGGACTAAAGCTAAGCAGCAGCTCTATATAGTCCTAGTGCCCCTTTCCAAACTTCCCATAGCTTAGATGTGACAAGACCATCATTATCACAGAGAGGGGGAGAATTCATTCATTTGCTAAGTCAGGGGAGGGTTTTCTTTGACAGTGCTAATAACACAGTCGTATGTGAGTGTAGCCCTACTAGTCCCACAAAAGTGCTCTCTCTGTCAAATCCGGCCATAGAAGAAATAGGAATCACTTCCTGGTCTCTCAAATGAGGACTGCAAAGAAATTATCATTTGGGCACAAAAAGTTGCCTACCCTGTGTTTACCACAGTGAACTTGCACATCTGAAGACATTATAAACACCAGTTATATAACAGTTGCAACACAGGGGTGGTTATCAAACCACTATGCCATACAATGTTCCTCAGATAGTCACTCTCGCTATGTGCACCTGCACAGAACAGGTATTAAATCTGACTAAAAGGGTAATATCAGCTGCCAGCACAAAATACAGCAAAATCAGATCACACAGTGGGTTTCCCTGAGCTGCAGATTCTAGCAAAGAGGACAAATTTGCTTAAATTGCATTAAAATTAAAGACTGGCATCAAAGTGCATAAATCTCCATTACCTGCTTCTCCTAGACTCCATCTCTTAAATATGAGCTTTCAATTTACCATCAAAATGGCCATTAAAAAAAATAAATACAGCAAAACATCCTTTTCAGTTACCTGGCTTTGAACACTTCAAAAATACATCACCCTCAAGTTCTGCCTTATTTTTCCCCTACTCATAAAGCTAGGTTTTCCAGATTCCTTAAATTCTTACATTCCCACCTGTAAATAAAAGCACCCCAGCTCCAAACTCAGATCTTAACATTGTTACCATCCATTTGCACGAGCAGCTCTGACTTGACTCTGCGACTCGCCTCGTGTTCGTCAGATGTGCCTCTGCGGCTGCACATGGAATCTATCTCGTCAATGAAGATTGTTGTTGGAGCGTAAAATCTTGCCTTTATTCAAATGAAAACACCACTATTAAGGTTACAGCAACAATCGCAGACTCTCATCAGACCATGACCCAGTCCCATCCGACATCTTACATACATATCTTCCCTGCCTGTCACACGAAAATAATTTGAGATCTTGTTTTACTAAGTGTCTGGCATATGCTAAAGTTTATACACTTTAAATTGTACTCCTTAAAATCAGCGGTCTTTCAGTGTTGGTTGGCTTTCCTCAGCAACTGGTCTTTAAAAGGGGAAAAGGAACACAACCAAAACACAGGTGGTTGTCACGTCCAGGTTTCTGAGGTGGTGAGGGGTAAGCATAGCGGACAGAAGGAAGCTCAGCCTGTCTCCACGGAGAAAGGTTTTAACCGAGAGTATTGCAGAAGCACAATGAGGATTCCAAAGAGGCTTGTGTTCATCATTCAGAACAGAAACAGAACTAAACCATGCATTGCTTACAGAATAACAGTTCTAAATTCCTTCTAATTTCAAATCTGCTTCCTATGGGCTTGTTATCCCACAGCCAAGCAAGAACTGAATTTCTGTCAAGGTCATAACTCTACGTTAGTCTGGAAAATGCTACCCAAAACATGGATGATAAACCATTTCTTTCTTAATCCTCAGCAACATACCAGAAAAGGATGGAAACAGAGAGACCATGTTTTTGTAATTGCTCGAGGGCGTGTCAGGTCAATGAACTCCAGGCTTCCAACACCCTACTGCAAGGACAGGAAACCAAGAGAGATGTCCTTTCTCACCTTAGGGATCCCCAGATCACAGAATCACAGGATGTTAGGAGTTGGAAGGGACCTCAAAAGATCATCTAGTCCAACCCCCCTGCCAGAGCAGGATCACTACAGTAGGTCGCACAAGAACCTGTCCAGGCAGGTTTTGAATGTCTCCAGAGAAGGAGACTCCACAACCTCCCTGGGCAGCCTGTGCCAGTGCTCTGTCACCCTCACAGTGAAGAAGTTTTTCCTAATGTTTTTGTGGATCATATCATCGAGGACATACCATTTCAAACAAGAGGCGGACCAGCTTCTCAGACTCGCCCCTATATTTAGATGTCAGGGTAGAGGAAGACACATTGAAGAAGGTTGTTCCGCATTCTGTAGCAACAGCTTTAGCTAACATTGTTTTGCCAGTGCCAGGAGGACCAACCATCAGCACACCCTGAAAGGTGAAAACAAACATAATGAACAACAAACAAAGAACCACTGCAATTGGCACCCTACGCTACATCTCAATATGATCCAAGATCTGTACTTAAATTGTTTAATAACGTAACCGTCATCAGAGGAGAACAAAAGACAAGAATCCTGCTTTTGAGAAGAGCATGGACGTGTTCTGTAATTTCTTCTTACCACTCTGCTGCTCTCTGAATCACAAAAGCCAGTACCCGTTGCTGCTCCTATCACCTGGGAGTGGACAACAGATTTACAGCCTCAATTTCTTCTTACCACTCTGCTGCACTCTGAATCACAAAAGCCAGTACCTGTTGCTGCTTCTGTCACCTGGGAGTGGACAACAGATTTACAGCCTTGCTCTGAATCTAACAGAGCCTGGACTTGAACTTAGGCCTTTCTCAACTCACGAGGGGCTGCACAGGCATATGAAGACAGTGAATTCTTCTTTTTGGAATAAAGGCCCCTTCACA
Organism: Apaloderma vittatum; assembly: GCF_000703405.1. Lineage (NCBI taxonomy): Eukaryota > Metazoa > Chordata > Aves > Trogoniformes > Trogonidae > Apaloderma > Apaloderma vittatum. The sequence continues at coordinate 33,113 of NW_009715289.1, forward strand.
GACAAAGCCTCATAGAAACCAAAATATTTTTTGCAGAAATTTGTGCTCCCTTGGTACAACATTTTTTCTGCAGGAAAACATTTTGCCAAACAATTCTGACCATGTGTATGGACGAATCTGGGTGATTTTTACATTTAAGTATACGCAAGAGCATTCACTGAACACAACTTTTTGTCATACTGTTAAATTTCTCTATCTTGGTACCTCTGTGGCAATTCCTGGATGAAAACCATCCTCACCATACTGCTGGATGGCAGAAGAGCACTGCTATTTCTATTTTACAGGTAAGCAACTGTAGGTCACAAAAAGCCTAATATGAAACTCAGTGATTACTCAGAAAGCTTTAAACTAGGAAACTGAATCACAGTTGTTACGTCCCAGGTTGGCATCCACATCACAGAATCATTTAGGTGGGAAAAGACCTTTAAGATCATCGAGTCCAACCACAAACCTAACACTACTGAGTCTGTATCACCAGACTGTCTTTCCACCTGTGAAAGAGTAAGGAGCACACAGCTCTGCAGCTCAGCACATTTACACAAGCAAGAAGGTTTTTAACGAGACACACGGTGCTCTCAAGGATCCATGTTAAGATTGTTAATCCCTCTCGATAATATTTCTAAAGAGTCTTTATGAGTCTTTCCAACCCTTTCAGCAGCAGTACAGGCAAGGGACAACACATCGTTCCATGCCTACAGAGCACCAGAATAGGGCACTGTAAGTTTAAGCATGGTACCAGGAAAATGTAGTGCTCTCAAGCAGCTTGGGGTTTTTTTCCCCTCCCAACTGCAAGATCCTATTACATGCTAACAAGAGTTTCCTAAAGAAAAGTTGTACTGTGCTGCAAGGGTAATCAAATTAGCTAGAATGAGAATTGCACATCATAATGTGCTTTGCAATTAATAATTTACATAAAATGCCACAGCAGTAAAGTATCTGTTAAATGCAAGCCACGTAGCAAATTAGATTTCATCCGTTCCTCACAAAAATTTACTTCAAAAAGCACAAAGAATGACATCGAAGAGATCTATAAAAACAAATCAACCGGGAACGCAATTATTCAAAAATGTACTATTCAAAAGCAATAACCTCTCTGTACTCCATTTTCCATTAACTCTTAATACCTTTATTGCCATTTAACACTTAGCTAATGCAAGCTCAACATACATTCATCGGTAAATTAAGTTAGAAATGTTCACACACCATGCATACAGCTAACAGTCCAATGTCACTCCTCAGGCTGCCCAAAGATTCTGAAGATCCAGAGCAGCAAGCATAAAAAGCAAATGGACTGGTTTTTTCCTCATCAACATTCAGACATATACTGTGATTTGAGTTGCTGCATAGTCATACTGATAAAATAATATTGCGAGCACAGCCCTGGAGTGACTGGGTGAAAATTACTCAGCCTGTGATATGCAGGTCAGAGATGACTTACTGTTCTCCTTGAGCTCTGAATGTGTTTGCCTAATACTCTAAAATAAGCCGCACCTCAGTTCAACTCACACTTGACCCCTGATTTTGACAAACCGTGTTTTCTGCAGGACCTGGTGACACAAGGGACTAATATAATTTTTTTTTTTTTATATTGCTTTGGTTCTCCATTATTATGGAATGTAAAATCCTGGCTTCAGTTATGCATGCTGCTCACGGCCAAAATGAGAGCCCATTGCTTTGCACCTCCAGTGTAACTTGTAGTGAGCGTATGATACTAGTGGCATTATACACCATGTATAACACAGGTGCAAAGCAGCCACACCAGGTGTAAAGTCAGAGGAAAGCCAAGCTCTCCAGCGATGAACACAACAGAAATATCAGTTACAAAGAAGAAAAAAAGAAGAACTTGAGTTATCAGCAAACCAAGATGTGCACGGTTGCAAACAGAAATACATAGAATCAAGTTGCTTTCTCTCTGCGAACTAGGAGGCTGCCACTTACCCACTAGTTAAAATCCCTGACAAACACAAAGACTTCTTTACTCTTCCTCTAAGGCTCTGTTAATCCAAAGTATTCAATAAGAAGCTGAAACACACCACAGGGAGTAAGCGTTTTGATGAAATCACTGCAGGGTTACTTCATGTTGTTGTAACAATCACTAGCAGAGCAGTGGGAATCACAGTGAGTGACGGCGCCTTCTTGGCAAAAAACTGTTTGGAGAAAAAGAGCGAGCAAGCCCGGGGACACTCAGAAACCCGTGGCTGCAACTACACAGCACCTGTGTTGAATCAGGGGAGACAGCTGGCTCCTTCATACACGGCATCGTCCTCTGAATGCAGGCACAAACTGTGAGGGCTGTCTTGGGAATTGTTCTCAGGAGAGTCTGAACATCCAAAACCAGATTTGGCTGCCTTTTCCCTGAATTATTGTCCTGAATGCCTAGGCACAACAAATGCCTGCTGCTACATTGATTACTGCAAGAAACAGTCTTGCCTTCAAAACTTCTCATCCTTGTAGCACAGTCAGAGGTCAACAGTGGGGAAAATACATGCTGTTCTGTGTGAAAAATAAATTCAGGAGAGTTATAGCTTCACAAGTCACCAGGGAAAAGGCTAACAAAGAAGACTCTTCATGGACTCACCAGAAATCAATTTGCATTTCAGACTGAAGAGAGGAAATAATCTCAGAATTTTTTTGCATGTTTACAACCACCTAGTTTTCAGAGGCAACACTGCTCAGTAGGAAAAAGATAATCTCATGCGAAGAGATAGAGACTGTAACTCTTTACAAGACCATGCTGTTTCTTCATCCACACTTGGAGACAAGGCCAGTGGCACCCCTAACATGTCCTGCAGTCCGCTGAGATGCCTGCTGTCATGGGTTTCAGTCTGGCCGGTTTCTGGTAGCAGGCGGCAGGGCAGTGGAGGATGCCTTTTGTGAAACTTCGAGAGCCCCCAATAAATGTCTGACCTGCCTCTGGCCAAGGCCTGGCTAGTCAGCGCCTCTTCGATCAGTGTATTTAAGAAGGGAACCTACTGGACCGCTTCCTCTTGCTCTTTCTTTTTGTTTTGTTCTCTCTCCCTGTGTGTCCTGTTTCTTGAGTTTTTCTGTTTGGAGAAGGAGGAGGTGAGAGGGATGCAAAGGAATGTGGCCTGTGAGGAAAGCAGGGGAGAAAAGCACCAGAGCTGAGCATTAACTGCCTTCCAACCTACAAGAAGGTGGGAGAGAGACCTTTTACAAGAGTTTCCAGTGACAGGACAAGGGGAAATGGATTTAAAGTGAAGGAGAATAGGTTCAGAATGGATCTTAGGAAGAAATTCTTTAGTACGGAATACATTGCCCAGAGAGGCTGTGGATACCCCCTCCCTGGAGATGTTCAAGGCCAGGTTGGATGAGGCCTTAAGCAACCTGGTCTAGTTAAGGGCATCCCTGCCCATGGCAGGGAGGTTGGATTAGATGATCTCTAAGGTCCCTTCTAACCTAAGACATTCTATGATTCTATGATTTCCCCGGAGTCCCATGGTGAGAGAGATGGGAGGGAGATGACTGCCTGCAAGGTGAGGGGATTGATGGTGGTGAGAATGTCCAGGATGTGTCTGTGGAGAACCCCATGCCAGGGGGCAGATAGACCACACAGGAGTGGAGGATGTGCCCCAAGCGACCCACGACCCCGGTTGGGACGAACTCATATGGAGGGAGAGGGGTGCCTCCCCTGAGATGGACACCATGCAGCAGCAGGGGAAGAATGCGAGGAGCCCTCTTTCCTGAGAAGGAAGGACTGCCATGGACAAAGAGTAACAGCCAGATGGATCGCATCCCCACCCCCGCTTGCACCAATGGAAAGATGGGAGGTTGGGGGGAGCAAATATATTTAAGATCAGATTGCATCAATTTATATATTCCTCTCACTATGCTGCTCTGAGCTAGTCGAGAAATGGTGGTGGTAAATTAAATCTATGTTTTCTGCTCAAGTCTCCTCTGGTTCTCGCCCATGACAGTAAGTGGTGAATTAACCCTCCCTGTCCTTGTCTCAATCTTTGAGTCTTTTTAGTTGAATTTTTTCTCCCTCCACATCCCTGTGGGGACAGGGGTGGAGGGCAAGTGAGTGAGTGACCGCGTGGTTCTCTGTTGTCGATTCGGGCAGTCAGCTCGAACCATGACACATGCCTGCAAGACAGATGGCCACTACATCCTGTAGGCATTTTAATAGGTGAAAAAAACCAAACACAGCAGCTCTTCCTTCCCTTAAAAGTTTTTTCAAGACTGGATACTTAGCTCCCCATAATCTATAATAAGAGTAAAGGATCAACTTTCTCTGCGCTAAGAGGGAGGAGATTCAACTGTTCAAAAGGCACTAAAATCTCACCCTTCACTTGTAACCCATGATATCTAGGCTCTGTCCAAGCTGATACATCAGTTAAGGTTAACCTCAAGGCCACTGGTACTGACCACAAGCACTTTAAAGCCCAAAGGCCATATAAGCTGGGGCTACATTTTGGCTGCCCCTCTACAAGTCACTAAGGCCTCCAGGAACAGCCCTCAAGCAGCAATCTTCAAGCTCCCTCTTTCCACCTTCCCCTCTTTGCTGTCTGTAGACACAAGCCCCAAGAATGCCACATCTTCCACTCATCAGTTCCTGCAGGGCTTTGTTTTGTAAATAAGCAGAATAATGAGGATCTAGGACTGGCTCAGGCTGGCGGAGGACAGCTTTGAGGATCAGACATAAGTGTAAGCCAGAGAAGTACAAGGACCAAGCAGGAAAAGACTCGGCAAGTATTAGTCACACAAGATCTGACACAGCTGCTAAACCAGCACACTAAACCGCAGAAACTTCTCATGTACACAGCATTCCCTGCACATGCCATTTCCTTGCAGACTCAGAATAACAGACAATTTGCAACAGTCTTTTTTCCCAAGTAATCCTTCTCAATAACCAGAAACCACTTGTGTTGTGACTAGCTATTCCCAAAACAAGTGTCAATCCATCCCACAACAAAAGCAAGATAATTTTATTTTCTGTTTACAGAAGTGCTCAGCAACCTCCTGCCTCCTCTTCCCTTTTAGCTCTAAACAAGGCCCAACTGGGCTCCCGTCTCATCCATCAGCCAGCTCAGGCCTATATCCTTCCTGTCAACCCACTTGCAGCTCGTTCTCCTACTTTGAATTTCTCCCACTCCAGCAGTAACTATGCCCAGCTGCAAGTGTAACTGCAAAGCTAAATCATCACTCAGAATAGCCTCCTCTCTCCTTTCTTCCTTACAGTGTGCAGTCTGAGTGAGAGACAGTTGGCACATCCACAATAAAACATTTTAAGGGCTGCTTTCGTGCACAAAGTGTTGAAGAGCGGCCACCACAATGCTAAGCAGAGCTGTCTATTAAGCATTTCTACTTCTGTCAATACACCCTACAAGCCTGCTCACATGTACAGGCTGATGTAAGGCACTATAATGTCAACAAGCCACATCTTGCTAAACACAAAAGGATTATTATCTACTGTAAAGCCTGCACACACTTCCAGCTGTTTCCTTCAGTGCATTTTATGTGAATCATCATGAGAAGATTTCGTGACAGATTCCTGATTTTTCTCATTTGCCTTTCTAGCCTTCTGCTACAGGAATCCACACTCATTACAGCAGCAAACATACCGTAACTACAGCTTGCCATTTACTAAAACACCAAATAAATTCCCACCTTCCAAGGTCTTCTGATCCCTCTGAAAAAATCAGGCATCCACATCGGAAGAACGACAGCTTCTCTTAACAATTTCTTGGCTTCTTCCAAATCTGCTATGTCATCCCTGCGCAAGATGAAGAAACTTTTATAAGATTCTTGTACAACAATATTTTTTCTATTTTTATACAAGAAAAACAGAAAAGCTTTTGACTTAATACAATTTCTGTTAACATGCCAGTATATGCCTCATGGGAGCACTCCTATAATTGTGTGACCTAAAATTAAATCTGCTTTTGGAAGGTAGGGAAAAAATTATTTGCAACTCAAGTTACCCAGAGCTGCTTAATTAAAAATTGTTTTGGACAATGCGAACACCAAAGGGGTATCTTTAGAGTTCTCTGGAGTGTACTTTCACTTCAGCAGTACTCGTAATGGATGTACTACACATAATACCGGTTAGCAACAAAAGCTTAACTGTAATCAAATCAATAAACTGTTAAAATCAAAAAACCTTGTTTTGCTTATCTGAAGAAGATTATGATGGCTCTTTGTTTTAAGAGTCAGAAGAAGGATAATCTCTCTCCTTCTCCTAGCAAAAACACATGAATTGAGAAAGTTCTCATACCAATGAATGCTTGGATTCCTTGATACTATGTCCCTTTCAAGAGCTTCAATCAAGTCTTTGTCATAACCTGCTCCATCAAATTTTGGAATTTCCCCATCACCAGCTTCCTGGGGTGT
>NW_009715289.1:39494-40231 GCF_000703405.1 Apaloderma vittatum
CTAGAAGTGAAAGTCATACAGACTCATAAGGACATTATTCCTTCAACATATCCTTTACTAGCAATATATAATGGTATTGACTGGTTTACCTCTGCAGAAGCCACATGAAGGTACAAAGCTTTAACACAGCTATCTCAACACCATGACAGCCAGCAAAAACACACGTTCACATCCTACAAAGAGTCCCCGAGCACTTGTAGTTGCTTCTACCACAACAGCATCATTTTTCTTCCACAGATGCAGCTCAGAGTGATAAAATCCCATCAGAGCTTATTACGTATCACGGTGGGTGGGAGGGTGGGTTGACTGGTTTTAAAGCAGCAAACGAGACTTTCTTAATAGTGCTAAACTACTCTTCAGACAACTGACATACTTCCTGGCCAGCCAAAGGCATGAATTTAGAAACAGCCTCACAAAGCCTGCTGCATCACGACTTAATACTAGATTAACCTCTGGCTGAACACCAGAGCATCTGAAGCATATTTTGAAGATGGTACACCTGCCATACTACCGGCCAGAGCTACACAACTAGCACCCCATGATTGCTGAAAAGGAACACAAGAACTGTTAGACCCCTTGTCTTTGATGGAGTAAACTCAAGAAGATTCTCTCCCCTTGGACAAGAGGAAATGGCTGCAAGTTGTGTCAGGAGAGGTTTAGGCTGGATATTAGGAACAAGTTCTTCACTGAAAGGGTCACGGGGCATTGGAACAGGCTAACCAGAGCAGGGGTGGCGC
>NW_009715289.1:40346-69196 GCF_000703405.1 Apaloderma vittatum
AGGAGATTCTGTGATTCTTTGTAAGTGTTCCTGCCCAGCAATTTCTCCTTTCCTCAACTGCAAACTATTTATTTCCCTCCTTTCATTCACAGGCCAGCTCCATAAACAGTTAAAATACTTTTAAAAGGTTGTATTTATTTAAGGGCTGCACCAGAAGCCCTAAAGAAGGTCCCAAGCCACCCAGGCTTTGTTGAACCACAGCAATTTCTGCAGCGTGCCAGCACTCGCTCAGCCACCAAGCCACGCACTGCCCCTGCCCCAAACTGCCCAGAGTTTCTGATTAATGCCTCCTCTGTGCCGTTAAGCTTACGGAGGTGAAGCAACATTTTGCCTTTTGAAGCATCGGGGCTCACCCTCCTCTCCCACTTCAGAAGGAAACCGCTTCCCCTCCCGGCTCAACGGCAGCAGCGCCCAGCAAGGTCTGAGAAGCAGCTGTGCTGTTTTAACCAAGGAGGCTGAGCAAGGAGCTACTTTAGGATTCTTAACTCAGCTCCTAAACACTATCAACAGCAAGTTAAAGAATCCCAGCTGGCTAGACAAAAGCAGCCTAGGCAAAGGCAGGCCGAGAGGCAGCTGGAGGCACACAAATAACCTTGCAGTGGAAAAAGGTAGATATTACACCCCTCCCAGTTGCCGTTTGCCCACAAGGCTTGGGAGGGAGCAGTTTATCTTCCCATCAAAATTTCTTGCTTCCAAGCGAACCCTGTGTTGTTTAGTACTCCCAGATCAGGTTGGGGGTTTTTGGGTTTTTTTTAACGTATTTTATTTTGCAATGGAAACAAAGCTGAAAGTTTTGTTTAGACAAAAAAAGCTGGTCTGGTGTAAAAAGGAAATGGAGAAAAAGGCCTATAGAGTTTGGATGATCTCAGGAGAGAAAAGATCGAATCCAAATATAACCATAAAAAGAGAAAGAAGGGAAAAAAATGACAACTAAATGAAAGGTATTTGCTGTCTGTATTTGTTGCAAACTTCTCTCATATCCCTCTGCAATGGACTGTTTTTCCTAGCAGAAGAATTTTTCCACACATCTCAAAACAAATCGGATGTTCTGTTTCTTCTGGGTGAAACAAGGTTAGGGCAGGCTTTAAAAAGCTGGAGAAGGCAGGGCAGCTCGCTGCAGGGCACTATGAAGGAGGCAGAAGCATCAGCAGCAAAGAAAATAAAATAAAAGGGGTCAGAAAGGCCTGACAGCAGGAGGGAGCTTCCCTGTGCCCGGCCACTGCCTCCTCGCTGGCTGCACCCAGGGCCAAGCTCCAAACCCCAGCTTAGGGCACCCTGGTCCTGCCGTGCTCTTGTTGTTCCTGGGACTATTTGTCCTGCTGGCCAACAGAGAGGCAGCAGGGTGGCCAACTGGGAGATCTGCTTTCAGCATCACCTTGGCTATTGTTTCTGCGATACTGAATGTTTCCGTTTTTGCAGTTCCAGAACCAAAACAGGATTTAAACTGTTCATGGCTTTCACATGTAATAAGATGACTAATGTTGGTCCCAAACTGCTCCGACACGTAATCCTCAGTCAGCAGGTAAGCAAGCAGAGACTAGAAAAAAACAATTTTAAAAAAAGTCACCTGAATCCAGGCAGCAGAAGTAAGCATAATTTTACCAGTCATAGCCTCATCTCTTCTTGTCCAATTACTAGCCCAAAACAGCTTTAAATAAAGCTGCTGTGATGGCTTCTCTCTAAGAAAATATGCCAACAGATGGAAATAAACAGGGAAGTTCCTACTCAGTTCCCTTGGCAATCCCATAATATAACCTTCTTGGCCAATGAAGTTCTGGCTTCAACACTTTTAAAAAGTTTGCTGGGCTTTCCATCAGGAAAGGGTATCAAATCTCTACTGGAACAAAAATCCAATTTCCAGAATGGATATCTGTGCACTGATTTTGGCAATCAACTCGCTGATGTGTCCACCACCCTGATGTACTTGCAGCATGGGTGTGCTCTGCCTTCTTTTATCAAACCTGCTCTACCTTCTTTTATGTTGTTGTACAAGCTGAACTCAATTAACTGTTCACTTTGGCAACCCTTTTTAAAAATCTTTTCTTTTAATATAAACACATCTTTCTTGAGCACAGCTGTAGAAATCCATCCAATATACACCAGCTGTCTCACCAAGGCCTAATAATGCTATGGGTATCCCTTCTCTCTGATGGTAACATCTCAACAAACTGGGCCTAGGATTTAATTTACATTAATTTCCACAGTTGTATCATAGAATCATAGAATTGTCAGGGTTGGAAGGGACCTTAAAAATCATCTAGTTCCAGCCCCACTGTCATGGGCAGTGACATCTCCCAGTAGATCAGGCTGCTCAGAGCCCCATCCAACTGCTGCTTTACACTCAACCTCTGACAGATCAATCACGTAGGATAACCCCAGTGGCTGCAATGACCAGAACTGGGTCCTAAGGAAATCTGTTTTCCTGCAGACTCTTCCCAATACGCACAAAGACCCAACAACAACAGTTAGACGCACTCTCCATCACTTGCTGGCAAAAGTGGCACCTGGCTGTGCCTCACCCCAGCATCCAGCCCTTCCCGCTGCCACCCGGAAAAGGTGATGTGCCAAACTGAAATTGCCCGATGCGATTTCTGCTGGTATGTCCAAGTCTTTCTTTTCCTCCTCCACTGCTGAACTCCCAGCAAACTCTGGTCTCCAAGTACACAGCCTGCTGCTCTGCCCTGCTGAATATTACTGCATTTCCATGACTCCAGCACAGAGTCATCCAATTCTTCCTGTACAACAGCCACATTCACCTCTTCTGGTGATGGTGCTTCCCAGCTTCCTGTCATCAGGAAATCTAATTAGCAAATGCCTCTTTTTTTGTGCCAAGGTCATTACTAAAACAAGAGTCAACCTTTAGTCTTCAGAAGTCCATAAATGATTTGCCAGTTGACTGATCCTTTCCCTGTCAGTACCACTTGTTTGCATTGCCCATGCTGCCTAATTCCTCCCCACCTCACAATTCTATACCACATACTCACAAGATTAAATAATTGATTCCCATGTGGCATCCAAATAGATTAATTTCTTTCTGTAAGACATTAATTAGAACTCCAAAGAATGTGCTGGCAAAGGCAACGCCTTTGCTTTAGAAACCATATTCCACTTCATTCCACATTTCAGTTAGTCCCAAGTCTTTAACTTTTTGTCCATTGTAAACTTGCAAAACTTTGTGCACTGTTTAGATAAAATTAACGACTCCAGTTGCCTGGATCACTTTTCCTTTCCCCTTCGAAATACAGGCACATTCAACACAACTCACCATTCACATAAGACAACAGCAGACTCAATAAATTTTACTGGAAATTTCTGATTCCAACCCTGTAATTTCACGTACTGCTTCTTTCAGCATTCTCGGATGGAGATCATGCAGCCTTCCAGTCCCAATGCACGGAGGGCTATGCCTCCAACCTCATCTCTCAGCTGTATTCCTGTAATCTACCTTGCCTTTCCTTCTGATGACATACATCAGAATAACCAAGCAAAAAAAATAAATTTAAGTCATATCTTCATCAGTTTTAATATTCACTTCAATGATATGGCAGCACAGCCCTTGGCTATTTCATATCTTTTGCAATATCTTACTGTCCTCATCCACTGGCAATCTAATCTAAGAAGTACTCTTAAAAAAGTGTTTCAGTGCTTACATACAGTATTATGTATTTTCTGAAAGACACCCAGGTAGCACTCACGCTGCCTCTTTAAGCTGAACTACCGAACAGAAGCTAAAATTCTTGGCAATGATCCAGCAGAAAGTACTTTGAGAACAAGTCTAACAATTTCCAGTGGAACTAGGAAGGAAGAAGCACTTGAAAGCTGTATTTTAGAAAAAGGAACACATAAATACAAGGGTTTAGTGGATAAACACCATCCAGTGGGTTGCACTACAAAAAGTCATTTTACAGGTTAGAACTCCCAAGATGGTTACAGTCAGAATTAGAAGATTATATAGTCTGGGGAGAAGAAATTGAGATAGAAGGCATCACACGTAAAGTGAGACAAAATTTCTAAAACATACATACTACAGCTATACTTCTGTTGAAAACTATCATAAAAAAATATGCACATTGCATTGTGATATTACAGCCAGGACAGTGTACACACTGCAACCAACATCTTAGGATATGGATATAGCATCCAAGTCCATTACCTGTTCTAAGCAGTCTTAGCCAACCACTCAAACCCAAGAAATACAGAGCTGAAACATTTATTATGAGAAAAGAGATACCTAGCTACCTGGTTTGAAGCTTCAGTTTTGCCCTACTACTTTTAACTGGACATGAAGAGTTACCAAATCTCTTCGATTCAACCTACTAGGCTACAGAGGTAAGCTCCTCGTAGCTTTAGTTCAGAAATTGAAGAACATAAAACACTTGGAAACAAATAAAAGATGTAACTGCAAGGGAAGTTAAACCCATTTTCATGTCTGTGTGTAAAATATGGAAAGTTGCATTACCTTCTCTCACTTCCTACACCCAGCTACTTCCTCTTTCATTCAAAATTTTCTTGAAAATTGTGGATCCCACATAAAAATCATCATACAACACACGAGAATTTGTAATCTAGTGTGATTTTTGCCTATATATCCTATACAAAGAAAGTAAAATAACCACAAAGTAACCAGACAAAGGCAAAAACAAGAGTGCATGTACTGGTATTTTTTGAAGAGTAGACATATTTTCTTTCTGCCACCTAGTGACCAATTTATTCATGCATTTCAAACGCACCACAGTTATATGGAACACCATCAGGACTCTTTCTCCATCTGACAACGGCGGTGTTGCTAATCGCATTATTCCTAGAGACAGGTATTGTACAAGTCATGTTGTTGTGGGCTCCTTATAGTAAAGCCCTATAATGCTCATCACCGGAAAGCTTCAGGAGCAGAGTTCATCCTCATTAGAGCTCAGACTTTGAAGGCTGCCTTACACAAGCACATCTAGTGAGCCTGTCACACGCCACGACTCCAGTTCCCCGTATAGCTGGCAGAACTGTAAACAATTTCACAGATCTTCGCAAGCTTTTTATAGCTCCCAGGATGCACACTAGTTATTTTAAATCTTACTGATCCAGGGTAGAGAGATTTCAAAAACGATTAAACCTGATCTGTGCAGTGACTGAGTGGCACTGCTGAAAATGTGCCTGGCCCTACCTGCCGCTGGTAACAAGGGCTGGGATTACTTAACACTTTTTCTGCATATCAGAAAAGCAATTCATGATGGAAAAAGCATATCTTTGACTTCTTTTTGCACTACGAAGAAGTAACCTGTAATAGAAAGGTCGCAAAGGGACTAAGCAAATTCATTTGAAAGAAAACTGGCATAAACATTTTCTGATTCATCTACCAAGAACTGTAAAATACTGTGTGCCCTCATAGGGAGGGGCTTCTCATATCTCTATCAGGAAAGTAAAACTGCTTCAGTACACTCTCAATGTGCATCGTTTATACCACAGATTCCTTGGATTCCTGGCAGTGACGCCCCAGTTAAATTTAAAAATGCAAGTGTCTCAGAAACAGCAACTTGCACGCAGATTTTTTTTTTCAGCCACAAACCAGTCCAGCCTTTGACATCACTGCTTTATAATGAATCACTGTTTCTCCTTTTCTTTCACATCAGCACTGCTTCTTTTTCACAGGTCTTCAGAAAAAAAAAAAGAATTTCCAATTTATTCTAATTTATTTTATAGAATCATTTAAGTTTGAAAAGACCTTTAAGATCATCAAGTCCAACCGTTAACCTAGCACTGCCAGGTCCACCACTAAAATGCCTCTCTAAGCACCACATCTACATGTCCTTTAAATACCTGGGCAGCCTATTTCAATGCTTAACAACTCTTTCACTGAAGAAATTTCTCCTAATATCCAATCTAAACCTTCCCTGGCACAACCTGAGGCCATTTCTTCTTGTCCTGTCGCTTGGTACATGGGAGGAGAGACCAACTCCCACCTCACTGCAATCTCCTTTCAGGTAGCTGTACAGAGATAAAAGGTCTCTCCTCAGCCTCCTTTTCTTCGAGCTAAACCACCTCAGTTCCCTCAGCTGCTCCTCACAAGACTTAATAAATACAAAACTCTTTTCATAAACTAAAGAAAATGAAAGTTGCTGAGTTTGCTTTTATTACAGCTCCCTTACATAATTTTCAAATATCTAATTTCAAACAATTTGGTGCAGATTTACCCAGCATCAATGCATTTACAGAACTGTCCTGGACTTTCAAGCACACCTAAATTTTACTACAGTATGGCAGAGGCAATGGTTCTGTGGAACTCCATTCAAAATGCTTAAAGTCTACAGAAGAGTACTGGTCTCACTTTTGCACTTTTCACACGGAAATCTTTACAAAAGACCTGAATTAGACTCTTTCAAAAAATTTAAAAAGGAAAAAAAGCTGGGGGAGAAGAAGGGACTTTACGCCTGATTGACGCTGACAGATTAGAGTCAAGCCCATGGTCTAGCTGAGGTGATAAGAAATCCCCAGCAACAGGTCACCATATTTCCTCCCTATCAAAAAAATCACAAATCAAGATCGAGTAAACATGACAAAACGTTCCTTAAGTTGCTGTCATTACTACTAAATATCACCACGATACATGCCTTGTCCATGAGGCAAGTGGAAAGCACCAAGTTTTCTCACACGGGATTATTGTGGCTTTTTATTATTACCTGTATTAAGTAACTAAAACTAAGACTGCTTGCCTTTGTCACCCACTGCATCATCACTCCTCCCCACAGCCCGTTCTTTCCCACTTCTTACCTTGTCATCTCTTCCTCTAGCTCTAGATTCCCTTTCGCGGCTGCCTGCAGACTTCTCACCCTTGGATACCGCGTGTGCTCTGCCCGCCGGCCCACGGGGCTGCAGTCCTGGAGATTCTTTCCTCAAAGGCTTTACTTCTCGGTTGGGACGTTTTATTTGAGGTGGAACCCTAACAATAAGCAACCACAACAAAACCATGCTAAAAACAGTGAGAAAAGAGCGACGTTAAGAAGAAAGGATTCTAACATTTTATTAATTCTCTTAGGGCATTATTACTACTGCTTACAAGCCCCTAAGTCTTATCTCCCTATATCTGCAAATCCAGTAACATATTTCTACTTCTATCTGACACACAAAGTAATAAAAAAATACAAAAGGAAAAAAAGTTTCAACAGTGAAAAAAAAAGAAAATTTACAACACTATCAGATCAGTAGTCCTATTCAATCTCACAACAAACCAACACACATGTAAAAAAGAGGAAACAATATAGTAAAAATCTTCAAACTGTACTTTAACTTCAAAACAGGAGATTATATTAGGCTACATTCACATGCACAAATTCTACACAACCAGATGACATTCCTGAAAAGACAGGAAAAAAAACCCCAAAAAAGCACTAGCTAATAGCCTTGACAGGCGGCAAAACAAAGGAGGGAGAATTTTAAAACAATCCTCCCACCTCTGACTTCATTCCCTTGTGCGGAAATGTCAAAACAGAAAAATTGCCTAGAAAGCAAAAGCAAACAGCACCGAACTGCAATCACCTATACTTGTGTGCATCACCCACGATGTCAAAGAGAACTCAGCAGTGGCACGAGGAGGAAGAATTTGGTTGTAAGATGAGGTGTCACAGTCATTTTGCTTTAGAGATTGCACTTGAAATAAAGAACTAAAATAAACAGCCACGAATGTCACCCAACTTAGTGTCCCCAATTAAATCTTCTACTGTTTTTTGTTTTAAGTAACTCAAAATCTGCTAATTCCAAAACCAGTTTCCTGGACTATGTCTTAAATACATATTTAAACACACTGCTGGATACAACTGCTACATTTTGATTTGTATATATTTTCGTCAAACTAAACAGCACAGAAGAGTGGCTAATTTTCCTTTCTTATTTGCCCAAGATTTAAAACTCAGCTTAAAAAAGCTGGTGAACTATTGGGCCTTTAACTCTGAGAAAGATGCAAGTGTAAGTATATCTTGCACTTCAGGTAACATTACGGCAAAAATTTTGATAATAATTCCTACCACTCATAAAAGTAATCATCATTATTTTGTACTTAGACTCACAGGACTTATGGAAAACCAAAGATCTGTTTGTTTGATAATCATAAAGCACACAATGATTCTACAGGTGCTGGAGCGTGTCCCAAGAAGGGCAAAAAAGCTGGTGAAGGGTCTTGAGAATGAGTCTTAGGAGGAGCAGCTCAGCGATCTGGGGCTGTTTAGCCTGGAGAACACTGAGAGGAGACCTTATTGCTCTCTACAGCTAGCTGAAAGGAGGTTGCAGCAAGGTGGGGATGGTCTCTTCTCCCATTTAACAAGCAATAGGACAAGAGGAAATGGCTTTAAATTGTGCCAAGAAAGATTTAGTTGGACATTAGGAGAAATTTCTTTACTGAAAGAGTGGTGAAGCATTGAAACAGGCTGCCCAGGTGACTGACAGAGTCACCATCACTGGAGGTATTTAAAGGACACGTGGATGTGGTGCTTAAGGACATGGTGTAGTGGTGGACCTGGCATTGCTGGGTTAACAATTAAAGGTCTTTCCTAACCGAAATGATTCTATAAATTTACAACTAAACTTGGTAATTCTTTCTGTGAACCAGGATCTCTCATTTTACTTTGCTTATGCGAGTATATACACATTAAAACTCTTTGTCATTACAATGTTAGAAAAATGTTGGCATGATATATGTTTTTCTTGGTTTAAAATTGGATTTGTTGTTTCCAACAACCTGTTTCAAGTTCTATTAGGGTGAAAATAGGGATTTCAGAAAATGTAGAGGCATCTATTTTGAGAAAACTACTAGCTAACTAAAGCTACCTTAAAGGTGTTTATAGAAGAGAAACATCAGGTATAATATGTTTAGCAATAAAAGTAACCAATGGATTAAACACAAGTCATATCATCCATAGCTAGGTAGTGATTTCTAACCACCATATCCTTCAAGATCCTTCAGTTCCAGCTCCTTATTGACTCCCCAGCCATCAGTGAACTCAACTGCTTAAACAAACTGAAATGGTATCTCTCCAGCAGATTCTGGTTCTAGGCACTTAGCCAATCACTCCTACTAGAATAAAGGAGTGACTTTCTTTAGAACTTTAGTAATAAATCTGACTGTTGTCTAATTAGTTTTTTCCCAATGAAATATTTATTCTTTATCACAAATGACTTTGAGGTAAATTAAATGTGATTTTCATGTTACAAATGCATTCAAAAAAAAGGACACAAAATTATGACGACTCAAGTTTTTCGTACCAACTCTGCTTGAGCCTCTCATTACCTGTGTTCAGCTGGAACAGGAGGGGGCCAAACAGCAGGATCTCTAAAAGGCTCATCTTGACAGGATACAGGGATATCTGCAGGTCTGTCCATTTTAAAACTCTCTAAAGTGTTGACAATGCTCTTAACTTGTTCATATTCTTCAACTAATTCTTGTCGGACCTTGAGAAATACATAAATTATTTAGAAGTTGTTACACTTAAAACCTTTTTTTTTTCCTAAACCACTGAAAGTACCTCAAAACATAAAGCAGGGACTCCCAAGCTTTTCCATTCACAAACCCCAGACCTACCAGGCTGACAATAGATTTTTAACAACAGTATAAACAATTCAATCTCTGTTTAGTTAATTTTCCTGCCTGTTGGTGTCATGACCACACAGGATTGCTAACGCAGGGATCACTCTTCCGTAATGTGCTGATGCTTAGATTTACGTGTGCATGTTGACACATAATGCACACACACACACTTTTATACTAGTAGGGGTGCTGTTGGCAGATCTTTAACATATTTGCTACTGTTCTGGCATAAAAGAACTTCTCTGATTATAGTCTCCAAGGTCCTAGTTATAAAATTGGCTAAATCACTAAAGTGTAATATTACGAAATCAGCTCTGTGAGGGTCACAACATCATCATATGGTGAAAGCACAAGTCAGTTTTTTGGTGGATTGCAAAGATTAGAACAGAAAATGGCATCTTTAATACCCTACAGCGTAAGTTCAAATGACAAGTAACGTCAATGAAATAAAAATGAGCGGATATTACGCCTCAGAAAGAAATCAGGTTGCAGAATTATGCAACTGAATTTTATACTTGAAGTTTCTATTACAACTATTGAGGGAATTGGAACTACTACAATAATTTCAAGATTATTTACTTGACATTTGTTTATTTCAATTTTCTTCCATGAAGCCTAGAAAAAAAAAAATCCCTGTAAAAATTTGCTGAGTTTAAAGCAATAATGGCTTATTACAAGCTCAAGCTTTGTATGCTATAGTCACCAGTTTTCAGTATATGCCAGCAGCCAAAAACTGCATTGTGCATCCTTGCTCAGAAAAATAAGCTTTCAGTGCATTAGCTTAAGATGTGCTAGGATTCACCTGAGTGCACTTGTACTGCATCTTACCAGTCTTCCACCTACCACTCAATGATGCTTTCCATCCTGTGGGATCAACTTCCATGCTCACTCTGCTTTTTACCTGCTGTAAGGTCACAACACCCACACGGCACCTCTTCATTGAAGTGTCGGTGCGCAGCTAAAGCTAATCCACATATTACTGTGCACACCTGGAGATCAGTATTGGCACTCTGCAGCCAAGATTACCTTAGGCCAATGTGAATCTTACTTGTTACAGGCTCGCAGCTGGAGCTAGAGACATCCTGAACCTTTCCATACCCTTGAAAGGCACGTAGGCTCTAAAAGCTCTCGTGAAGAAACACTATGGTGAGGATATTCACAGGCTGCCTGCCACCAGGCATGCTACCGAATCAACCTACAACATTCACTGCAAGCCTGAAGCAAAAGCCAGAATCTGAACTCAGCGTAGAAGAAAGCCAAGGAAAGACACCAGGCACCCAGCTGTGCTCACATCAGGCGTCCCCTGAAAAAAAAGCTGGGAAAAATATTGCCTGGAAATGCTGGAACCAGACTTTACTTTGTGGCAAACACAGGAAGGCAACTGAGGACAAAAGCAATAGATGTCAACAATGTTGCCCGAAATCCAGACTCTCTTTGCTGCGCAGATCCTGAGCAGATTCCAGGTGATTGAAAGGATGAGCAGAATGGAAGTCTGCACATCCAGCCTGTTTGCTGAGGTTATAAATACAGCAACAGCAGATCAGGGAACTACTAATAGACAGCATCACACCTTAGGACTGTTCTTCCTAATAGTGCTTATCGGTTAAAAGCCTGAGATCTTCCTATCTTCCTGTGTGCTTGGAAAGAAACCACAATGGGTACGCGCAGGGTGCGACGTCTTGTCAGCACAATTCTGAAAAGCGCCTCTTCCAGTCTGATTGTAACCTACCCATCCCATTTCTCTCTCACACTCTCATTTCCCCTCTCAGAGCAGCATCTCTCCTCACCTGCCCTGCTCTACATATTCAAAGCAGCACCAGCAGCTCCTCTGCTTTTGCTGGGGCAACTTCAAGACAGAAAGCGCTCCCTGACATATCCATTTTCTAGGTATGGCGTATAAAAGACAATGATTAAAGGTCAGCACTCAGCAACAAACGTACATCACCTCTTTCTGGGAGCTACAGTTCTCCTTAAACACTACCAGGTACACCTCACAGCACTGTATGTCCTGCTCTGTAATATTTTCCAGGAACTTCCCCACCACAAGGACAAATTTCAGCAGCACAGAGAAATTCTTCTCTGGTTTAAAACTTAAACCTTGTTTAAGAAGAAGAATATATATGACTGTTGTCAGCAAGATGCTGGTAAAGACAGAGGTGAAGTGAAGTGTAAATCCCCAAGGCCCTGCACAGGTCTAGCAGCACTGCATTGGATACACCTTGAGCTCTGAGTGCATCTGTACAACAGGAGCTTGAGGTATGGGAAGAACTTGATTATTTCACAGGGCAAAGCAGTCTTCTTGCTTGTTCCAGATGGGGCAGCTGTATCTTTCCAAAGACACAGGATATCCAGCTCAGGCAGGATTGCTCTGGTAAAGACAGTGAATGCTTGACATGCCCACCTCCCACCCTGCTTTGCTCTCTTTGCTTTCTCATCATACAATCAGCAGAAACATCCCCCAGTGCAAGAACTTCCAGCTGAGTTACAAATGCGGTTGATTACTAACTTGGTTCCTTCAAACTGTCTAACATGCACCCCTCTTATCCAAAAATAAATCCAGCCAACAGCTGCTGTGAGGTACAAAGGAATGATACAGCTCAAATCCTCCAGGGCACTGCTCCACAAGAGACAGCCACTTCCCACTCCAGTGCTCCAGGAGCATGCAGAGAAGTTGGCTGAAAACAACTGGCCAGCACTGAGGGATGGAGTGTTGTCATGCAGCAGTCTGGACCAGCAAGCAGGACGGTATCTGAAAACTGAGAAGAAGTGAGCCTTTGATGCCTTGGAAGTTGCAAGTAGACTAACAGCTGTTGGCCATCTTTTATCCAGACCTGAGGAGACCAAACTCTGAAATGCACGCTCTTACCACTCAGTCAGTACCTGGCAAACCAACCAACAAAAATCCTCAATGTACTCAAACAACAGGGCCACAAAGGAAAACCAGCTGATAAATTTCTAGAGGCCTGAAAGAAACCAAGTCAGATGAAACAGGTGCAGAAAATAAATTTCCCGGATACAAGCCAAGAAGGGCTGTGCCACAATTACAGAGGTGAGTGAGCAGTGTCTTTCAGTGATCAGTGCTACTCTGAAGCAACCTCAGAAGGCTGCAAACCAGAAAATCACTGGTCTAGACTCACTCAGTCTCTTTGCCCCCATCACACCCTCTCCTTGGGTGCTAGAGTCCTCAGGGGACTCCAGCTCAGGTTGTAGAGAACCTGAAGAAAGCTTTTAGGTTATTCGTGTTTAAGCAATTTCAGAAGATAGCATGGCCTGAATTAGCAGCTCACTGCCAGATAGGAAAACCTTGCTTCTCCCCACTTTTTCTCCCCAACCACACTCTGCCGCTGCTCTTCTGGATTCAGTTCTGACATCTCCATACAATAACCCAACTTGGTAAAATGGCAGGAAATTACCCTAGGATTAAAAAAAAATTAATAATAAAGGGTAAAAAGAAAATAAAGGACACTTTTGCTGGTCTAGCAAGCTGCACTGGCTTCCTACTCTGTGTTGAGGTAAATCCTAGGACAAGGAACAGCAGGATGCAGAGGATGGAGAGAAGCTGGTGCAGCTGGAGGGGAGAATCATAGAATCATAGAAGCACAGAATCATAGAACAGGTTTATTTGGAAGAAACCAAGACTTATGGGAGAAGAGATGGGAAAGAGCTTGGCTCCTCTGGGTACAGCAGGGCGTTAGCTGGGTTTGGCTACGGTGTGAAACTGCCTGCTCTGGTACACCAGCCACATCACCGGCTCCACAGAAGCAAAATCGTGAATATTAGGTGATGCTGGAAAGCCCAATAAAAAGCCTTTCAGCCCAGGGGGTGGCCCCACAGCTTTATTCTGACATTCTAGGCCTAAGGATTTACAGTAAGCAAGCAGCAAACACATCCTAACATGCAGTTATAAAATACAGTGACCATAAGTTGAGCTCACTCTGTCTTAGTAGTAATTCCAAAAACCATTTCAGGAAGTTCCTCTCTATTTCACAGTCTGGCAGCTGTTGTACCTTTGGCACCACCAGCTTTTATTTGCCATGTTAGAGTTTGTATTTCTACACAACCTCCCATAGCAGTAAGCATAGGAATTTGTACCTTGGTAAACACAAATAATGTGTGGGTTGGTTTTTTCTCAATTATATCATGCTGGAACAAAACCAATCAAGTTTCTGTAAAAGTGTTTTCCAAACTTGAAATTACTGCCTGCAATTAGTGCTAGTTATTCAACAAGCTGTTTCCAAAAAAAAAGGAAGAATTGCCTAAATCATATCCAAAATGGATGCCCTGTAACTCAGTCCAATCCCATGGAGTCAAAGCTCCTCATAAGCTACCTGCAGAACATTCCTTCATTACTGATGAAGTAACCCATGCAGTGCTAATAGAAAAGGCATGAAGCAAAACCCCCATAAGCACAGACTGACTATACTCTTCAGGCAAGAATACAGTGCACCTAATCACCTGCTCCAGTAACCATGGTCAGTAAGGGTGCCTTGCTGGCTGCTCCAAGCGCTCTGAGAATCACTGAACTCCTGCCTCACCTCTGGCTGAGGCTCCTGTGCTCTCGGATCCTGCGCAACACAGAGCACACGGTTGTAACACGCAGCAGGTTTTGCTCGACAGCCGCTGGCCTTGTCATAAGCCAGTACTATCTCCCGGGGGCACGCTCCGCTGTCATTCTGCAGCTGCTGAGCTGTCACTGAAGCAGCTCTTTCCTACAAGCCAGCTGTCTAGTAAAAATACTGCAACAGCCAAGAAACTCTCTCAGAATAAACAGGGGGAATGTCAACACAAGTAAAGTTCACGGTAGCAGTCATGAGAATAAACCTACCTTTTCTTGTTGTTAAGTAGAAAGAGACATGAGTTGCTTCTGATTTTAAATCCTTCCAGCCTCAGCCTGCATTTACATGGACAAATATGCCTACACATCAGTCAAATCTCAAAGTACGACAAAAAAGTAACTTTTTCAAATGAGCTCAGAGGCCCAGAAGTGAAGATAAGAATGGAGCCACACTCAGCCACCCACGAGCAAGCTGGGAACTCCCTGGACGCAAAACAAGTAAGGGTATCAAGAGCAGGTCATCTTTGATATTCCCAAGCCAAACTAGTTATTAGACAATCAATGACAATGAATTTTCCAAAGCATCAGAGGAATTCTCAGGTTGTCACGCCACTGCTTTGGTGGACCCTCCAGGATGCATCTTTTGCCCCTCCAAAGTTTTGCAGGTTGTGCCAGACTAATATTACAATCTCTCTCTCCCAGTCAGTGCTGCTGATTTTGGAGTTTCAGAAGCAGTACTGCGTCAAGTGGAACTGAGCCAGTCAGTTGTTCCCAGGGGAGCAGATGAAACACATTCACATTCCTCCTCCTCCTACCACCGCCAAGTCCCCTTGAAACCAGAGTGCCCAGTTGCAAAGCTGAAGCTGTCTGACTGCAGCATGACACACAAGACACCAAATACTTGCACAGAATATCTCTCTGTCTAGACCAACCTGCAGAAATTGGAAAACAACGAAACCTAAGCAAAGAGAGGTAGCTCAAGAGTGTTTGGGAGCCTGATGCAAAATCCCAACTACTTCTGGTTCACCTCTGCTCTACATTGCTCAATAAATTGCTGGAAAAATCCCGTGTAGTACACAAGGCAACAAAACAGATCTACCTAGCATGAGGCACCTATTCTGGATGGAGAACCCACTGCAGAGAACTGACCAGACAGGGAGAACAACAGTTCATGTATTGGTGAGTCATGAGCTGGTCAGCTGCAGAGCCACAGCCGTAATTACTCTTTGAGATGTTACTGATACAAACATTCCTATTTTATGAGGGAACATGTGGACCTGAAGGTGAGTTCACTGCCTCCAAAGTACCAAAAGGACAAACACCCTGTTCGCGTGCTGCACGTAATGTACAGAAAGGAAGGGCATGCTTCATACTGCCAAATCCCCTCAGCAATCTGCGTCCCAGGAGTCCTTCAGAAGGTCCAAGATTGTGAATTTGCATGCAGACAGTATGTCTCCGAGAAGAAATGGTTTAATTAACATTCATCTCCTTCAAGCACTTATCTACATGGACATTCACACTGTGGGTGGCTCTCAACAATAAAAGCTCTACCTACCTAGTGTCTGCTAGAGATTGCTAAGCTTCACCTCCAAAAGGTACCAGTGGTATTTTCATCCTCAGAGGATGGAGAAACTGAAGAAGCTAAAGAATAGGCTAGTTCCATATGCCAGAGGAGACAGAATTTCAGGTGAAAGTCAGTTACATTCATCCCCTTAACGATAACCTAAGTGTTGCTTTGCTTCTCATGCCAATTGCAAGAAGCATGCAGGTATGGGCATCTTTTGCTTCTGCCTACTACTGGTACCAAATGGATTAGACCTGAATTTTGCTGAACTTAACATAATAGGTACAGCATAAGTCTTTCATGAGAATGATCTAAAAATAACCACTAAATATTATTTTAATATCGTGAATGAGTGTTTCCTGCGATTCAACTTTTGGTTTATCTTTTTTTCAGAACAGGCTGTCTGTCAGACAGCTACTGAATGTGACTGACAGTTTGGATATAGCTGCTGTTCAAGCTGGAAAGCAGTGCTAACATCCACGTCATAAGATTTCCCCTTAGTCTGTCTCAGGGAACGAGAAGGCAGGTCTACTTCTGTAGGTCTCACCAAACAATTCTGTGGAGAAGCTAGTGGTTCCAGGGCTGCATTGTTTGCTCTCAGGGCTATATAATTTTGTCCGACAAATGAATGAGAAGGCAAACAGCCTGAGGATGAAGCAGTTCTTTTTATTTTCAGTCACACTTCTTACGCTTCAGTGTTTGTCCCTGAGCCGAGACTGACACCAGTAATAGCAAAGTGATATTCTGACAAAGCTCATCTGCCACTGCTGTGGTGGGAAGTTTCAGAATGAACATGAGCGCAGAGCGTGACAGACACTACCCCACCTGCTGCTGATCTTTCTAGGGATAGTTCTCTCTGCCACTGCAGAGGCCATTCTGGTTTTACCCAAAAAGGGATAATTTTTGAGAAGGTACCAACTTCAGATCCTCTGCTAAGGAGCCAGCTGCCCTTCCTAGGGAATAATCCTGGAAACTGTGTTAACAGTCTTTTTTCACTTGAGGCTTGTCTCCAATGTGCAGCATGTGTTCCACTGTGCACAGGCTTCTCTGAAGCAGTTCAAACAACACACAGCATCATGAGACTCGCAGTAACCTTTACAAGATAAGAGCTCTTAAAAGTTTAATGGATGAATCAGTGTCATTGGAGGAAACACTGAATACTAGAAGCAAAGGCGATGCAGGAATCATTTGCAGAATAAGGAAAACCTCATGCTCTACCTTCACCTCAAGTTTGTCAGGAACTAAGGACACACGTGGGGCATGAACAACTGTGTCAGTACGGCCCGAGGTGGGGAAGAGCTCGCACGAGAATATCTCCTATACAACATTCAGCTTATTACATGACCAGGAAAGTTAAGCACTACCACTGCTGTTTGCACACACTCGTTGTTTTCTGACAAGCTCCTAACAAGCAGACAGACTTCTACAGTTCCATGATAATGAAGTATGAATAGCACTGTCATTACAAAACGATTGCTAACAGTGTTGTAGCTATCAGCACACAAAATACTCCACCAGGGTCAGATATTTCAAGAACAAAACCATAAACAAAGCATCGAGTGTAATTAAAAGGAAAAACTTACTTCTGTTTTTAAGTGACATCATTTAAATGTATGATATTTAGAAGAACTCTTCTTGAAATCATTTCTCCAACTACTTGCTGCAAAATTGTATCTTTCATAGCAGCTATGTTTTTCTTACAAAATATCATATTTATGCAACATGAATTCTTTATTCTGGAATACACCTATACATGTTTATCTTCCAGTTTTATTCTTTGTTATGAAACACATTTTGTACAACGAAAAATGTGACCACAAAATGTCATGAGTACTTAAATACTGAAAGTGCTAAATGAGGATTCTTACATTCCACCTGAGGATTACATTCCTGGTTTTGACACTACTCTGCTCACCAGGAAGATGCATGTGTGCAAGACTTGGGCTTGGAGTTTTAGAAACCTGATCCAAATTTCCACACTACAGCATTATAGTTAACCACTACACAGATAAACATTCTAGGGATGCTAACCCACCCAATCACATCTTAGTTTACTGGACAGAACAGCAAAAGGAAGTCCTCAGCAAGACAGTTTTTCCACAGTATGCAATAACACACAAACAGATCAGTGATTAGCCAGACATCCTAAGCGAAAACAATAAAAAAAAGATTCAGTTAGAACACACAAATTCCTTCTGAACATACCACAAAAATTATTTTCCCATAAATATCAACAAAATCTTGCAAAAAAGTTGTAAACATAAATGACATATACGTCCTCTATATCTTCAACAGGTTTGGGAAATGTATTTTGTTTTTTTCAAATGTCAACTAATAGAATAAAGGCAATGTTATTTTACTCTACCTGTTGCCATTTGCCTTTAATTGCTGGATCTCTGATCGACTGGCAATGTCTCTGGATTTGCTGGATGACACCTTGGTAATACACCATAGAAGAGTCATAATTCCCAAGGAGTGCATATTCTCTTCCTTTTTTGGCATTATCGCAAATCTCTGCTAAATTCATCTTCACTCAGAAATCTAAAAGACAACATAATCATCAGAAAAATGAATTTTACATGCTGCAGAATAATTCAGGCCGTGACACTTCAGTTTTGCTTTTTCTCTCATAGCTGAACTGTATCTTTCCACTCCCACTTCCCATCCAGTCACCCTCTTTTTCATCCATTTAGCTCAAAAGTATCCCTTTACTAGGCTTGAGATCATGAATCGTAACTCTTTTAGAGTGATAAAAAACAGAACTTCTTTGCTGTTTTTCCCTAATTCTGTTAATGTAAGAAAATTAAATGCCCCGCCCACACTGAACCTAACAAGACAAACTTTAATTTGTAGATCACCACAATGTCATAGAATCACAGAACGGCCTAGGCTGGAAGGGACCTTAGAGATCATCTAATCCAACCTCCCTGTCATGGGCAGGGACGCCTCTCAACTAGATCAGGCAACACATGGGGACCGAGCGGGGATATATTAGCAGCCATCAACCCATGAATCATGAATCACATGAGGCATGAAATTGCTCTGAATACTGTTGTATTACATATGTGCCTAAATGTGTCAGCCAGCATCAGGGTAGTCTGCACTTAGCACTTTCAAGAGCCCTCACCCCAACGAGATTACAATATGGCTGAATGACAGCTCCACTATAGACAAAGTTGACAGCTGCATACTGTTTAAATATTCTTTCAAAGTACTCCAAAATCCACATGGGGACTTGGATTTTTTCATTAAATTTACCATTTCATTTTGGGATTTATGGCAGTTAACAGTCCAAATTTAAGATTCCTCAAAACAGTCATTTCCAAAGTACCAACCTTTCCCTAGCTCCCCCCAAAAAATTTAAGATTTACAGATTTTACTGATCTTTTTAGACTAGTAGTAAATGGCAGCAAGATTTTATTGCAAACCCAGAGTCTAACTTTCCCCAGTAACCATTCAAGCAATATCAATCAATAAATTCAAAAGTAAGATATGTTCTACAGCTATGTTTGTATTTAAGGTTCAAGGTGGAAGCAGTGCCTGCCCCTTTGTCTGAATCCCACATGGCTCAAAGTCTAGGTCCTTACCACACAAAAAGAGCATCAGTTCCTCTTCCTTGTCCTCTGACACTACCAGGGTCCCTGGCACTCAGTCAGCTATAAACCTCTGGAAATAAAAAAATAAAAAATTACAATCCATAGTTATGCAATGCAGAGTTGCACTGACCAAAAGACAGGAGGGCTGCTCAGGAGGGTTGTCCAATAGCTGCATCAAAGATTTGGCAAGACCAAGATGGTGGAAAAGAAACAGGGAAGGAGGGACACAGCCAGATGGAGAGAGAGCAGGGCCTTGCACACCACACGGTGCTGGGTGCAATGCTGAAGAAGCCCGGGACACGGGGTTGCACGTAGTAAGAGCAGGTGGTAGCAGAGAGAAGTCAGAACAGGCAGAAACAACCTTTTAGAGCCTAGTGGGTTATAAAAATGTTAGTAGTTTTTATAGAACAGGCAAGACAAGATCAAGATGACGTTAAGAAGGATGTATCTTATGCGTTTGTATTCTCATGCTTAGCAAAATTCAAAACTCTGACAGTGAGCTGAAGCACAGAATCACAGAATGTTAGGGGTTGGAAGGGACCTCTGAACACCATCTAGTCCAACTCCTTGCCAGAGCAGGATCACCTACAGTAGGTCACACGGGAACACGTGCAGGTGGGTTCTGAAATGCTCCAGAGAAGGAGACTCCACAACCTCTCTGGGCAGCCTGTGCCAGTGCTATGTCACCCTCACAGTAAAGAATCATTTCCCTATGTTTAGGCTGAACCTCCTGTTTCCCAGTTCGTGACCATTGCCCCTTGTCCTGTCCCTGGACACCATTGAGAAGAGTCTAGCCCAATCCTCCTGGCACCTGCCCTTTAGATATTTGTAAGCATTGGTAAGAACATCCCTCAGCCTCCTCTTCTCCAACCTAAACAGACCCAGCTACCTCAGCCTTTCCTCATGATAGATGGTCCAGTTCTCTCATCACCTCAGTGGCTCTGTGCTGGACTGTCTCCAGTAGTTCCTTGTCCTTCTTGAACCAAGGAGCCAAGAACTGGACACAGCACTCCAGGTGAGGCCTCACCAGCACTGAGTGGAGGGGGAGGATAACCTCTCTTGACCTGTTGGCCACTCTCTTCTTAATGCACCCCAGGATGACATTGGCCTTCTTGGCCATGAGGACATATTGCTGGCTTATGGTCAGCCTGTTGTCCACCAGGACTCCTGGATCCTTCCCCCCACAGCTGCTCTCCAACAGGTCAGTCACCAACCTGTACTGATACATGGGGTTGTGTTTCCCCAGACACAGTACTTCATGCTTGCCCACATTCAATTTCATTAGGTTCTCTCTGCTCAGATCCCCAGCCTGCCCAGGTCATGCTGGATGGCAGCACAGCCCTCTGGTGTGTTGGCCACTCCTCCAAGTTTTCTATCACCAGCAAACTTGCTGAGGATACACTCTGTCCATTCACCCAGGTCACTGATGAATGTATTGAATAGAGCTGGGCCCAGTATCGACCTCTGGGTGACGCCAGTAGCCACAGGCCTCCAACTAGACTCTGCCCCATTGACCACAACTCCCTGAGGCCTGTCCTTCAGCCAGTTCCCAATCCATCTCACTGCCTAAGCATCCAATTCACACTTCTTCAGCTTGGTCGTGAGGATGCCATGGGAGACAGTGTCAAAAGCCTTGCTGAAGTTGAAGTAGACCACAGCCACTGCCCTCCCCTCATCTACCCATCTAGTTATGCCTTCATCAAAGGCCACTGAATTGGTCGAGCATGGCTTCCCCCTGGTGAATCCATGTCGACTACTCGTGATAACCCTCTTTGCCTCTTTTTCCTTCTTTTGAACACATATCCACATGACCCTCATTCTGCCCTCCCTGAACGCTGCCTATAGCAAGCACATGCTCTGCAGGTTAGTGGTCCCAAACTGATGGTCCTCACTGCTGCATGCAGCTCCACGAGGTCTACTCTGCCACCTCCTCGCTCCCGCTCTGTGCAACAGAGCCACAGACACCTCCTGCCCTCACGTAAACCTCCACATGGCTGAAGACTCATGGCAAGAACACGCTGTTGTCCCACAGCTGGCACTGCACCAAGCACAGCAAGATGTGTCAGGGCTTACTTGTCCTCATGCTGTGACACACAGTTCAGCTTGCAGATCATTCCCACCGGCTGCTATAAACTTCTGGAGAGGAGCAGAACTAAGGTGGAAAGTGTAACGACCTTAATTTTGTTTCTTCTCGGTGCTGAGGGATGGCAGGATACATCATTGGAGAGCTCTAGTTCTGTGGCAACTAAGACAATCTAATTTTAAAATACAGAAGATGGTAACTGATAGGAAAAAAAAATGTCAATCACACTGCACTGAAAATGGAAAACAAGATAGGAACTGACTATAGGTTACAACCCATTCGGATCTGATGAGTCAATGTATAAATGAACAAAACACCACCTGGGGCAGAATTCATTGCCCCATCTTCAAACACATCCAGGTTAGAATCTGCTACCCAACCAGCTTGTAAGGAAAATCAAATCCCTGGAGGTTTTCCTCGCACATGGCAAAAAGAGAGTACATAAAACATTTCTCAGGAGCCGCTGCACTCAATTCCTAGAAATCCATGAAATAGAACACAGTACTTTAGCAGTGTGTTGGGTTTGCCAGGCCAGATTTCAGTGGTGGAAGGGCTGTAGGGGTGGCTTCTGCAAGAAGCTACTAGAAGTTTTCCCTAGGTCTGATAGAGCCAATGCCAGCCAGCTCCAATGATGGACCCACTGATGGACAAAGCTGAGCCTGTTAGTAATGATAGAATAGGAGCGCCTCTGTGAAAACATATTTAAAAAACACAGGAAAAGAACTCGACACACAACAACTGGCAGAGAGAGAGAGAAGAGTGAGAATATGTGAAGACACTAAGGTCAGTAAAGAAGGAAGGGAGGATGTGCTCCAGGCACTGGAGCAGAGAGTCCTCCAGGTCATGGTGAAAACCATGGTGAAGCAGGCTGTCCCTCTGCAGCCCATGGAGGTGACGGGATGTAATGTCCACCTGTGGCCCATGGAGGACCCCACGCTGGAATGGGTGGATGCCTGAAGGTGACTGTGACTCTGTGGGAAGCCCACGCTGGAGCACATTGCTGCCAGAACCTGTAGCCTGTGGAGAGAGAGAAGCCCACACCAGAGCAGGTTGGCTGACAGGACTTTTGTGACACCGCAGGGGAC
The DNA here is from genome assembly GCF_000703405.1 of Apaloderma vittatum. Taxonomy (NCBI): domain Eukaryota; kingdom Metazoa; phylum Chordata; class Aves; order Trogoniformes; family Trogonidae; genus Apaloderma; species Apaloderma vittatum. The sequence continues at coordinate 62,795 of NW_009715289.1, forward strand.
TCGTCCTGGAGCAGTCTCCCCCTGAAGAATTGCACCCCATGGAGAGACTCACGTCGGGGCAGTTTGTTAAGAACTGTGTCTCATGCTAGGACTCACATTGGAGAAAGTGTGTGAAGATCGTCTCCTGTGAGAGGGACCCCACAATGGCCCAGGCAAAACGTGAGAAGTCCTCCCCTGGAGGAAGAAGGAGAGGTGGAGACAACATCGGATGAACTGACTGCAGCCCCACTCCCTGTCCCTCTGCGCTGCTCGGAGGGGAGGAGGTGGATAAATTCGGATTGATGTTAAGTAGGAGAAGGAGGGAAGGGTGGGGGGAAGGCACTATTTTTACGATCTGTTTTGATTTCTCATTACTCTTCTCTGATTTGTTTCTTAATAAATTTATCTAATTTCCCACAGATCTAGATGAGAAGGGAGAGTGATAGAGTGGCTGTGGTGGACACCTGGCCACCAGCCAGGGTCAAACCACTATAAGCAGCCTCTTCTATGTGTTTATTACAGATCATTCCCACCCTGCAGGTGTGTGTTTTCAACTCCCTTTTGCCTTAAGGGGGCTGACACTCACATCCATCTCCCCTTAACCCCAGAAGAGTGCCCTGCTTTCTGGAGGAGACAACCTCCATGTCCTTGGTGGAAGCTGAGCCAACCCATGGGCAAGACACAGGAGCCATGTAAACACGTGGTCTCTCCTGAAGGGCAGTTAGTGCAGGTTGCTGGGAAGCAGGAGGCAGAAAAATTTACCTGGTCTTAAAACTTCAGGGAGAAAGCATCTGAGAATCTTCCTCTAGGAACCAGGAGTTTGGGGGTTTCTGGCCTCATGCTGGTGACACTGAAGCTTAAGCAAGAGCTTGATGCTCAGTGTGTCGCACCGGAGAGCTTCTAAACACTGACAGGCACTAAAACTTGGGAGCATACAGGGAGCCTGGCGGATGCAGACTGATGTACCTACCAAGCGGTCGATGCCTCCAGAGCTAGGCTGACAAAAGCATCTAGATCTCTTACTTGGATGTAGGCACTTGCAATTTTTACTTCTCACCTACCCTAAGCAACAAATCAGGTAATATAGTTTGAGAAGTTGAATATAACATCATGCATATACCTGAGACATGTCTGAAATAGCAATTTAGGACCTTCATCCTAAATCAGTGCTTCCCTTGACCCCCAGGCAGTTCTTTGAGGTCCTGTTGCAAAAGGACTGGCTGCTTTAAACTAACGGCTAAAAATGGTTTAAACAAGCTACAAACCTTTCATGCACACTAGCAATGGTAATCAGAATGGTCAAAGTAAGTCAAAACAACTATGTCCAAAATCAAGGGAAAATCACTTCTAGGAAGAAATTCCTACACGGATTGTTTTCTGTACAACCCCCTTCTTCAGCACCAGGGGTTGGAAGGAAGAAGTAGCTAGAACTAGGCGGGGGCTTTTTCATGTTATGCACTTTTTTTTATTATCTGTTCTATATTATATCATAGAGTTCATACAGCACTGCCAACATCCAAAGAACAAGAAATACAGAAGTCATAAATAGTACTTTTATTGTTTGTTTTTTGTCATTTGGGGTTTTGTTTAAATACTCGTTTTTCCTACAATATCACAGTCACATCTTCTAAGTAAATATGTAGCCAGGGACAACTGTTGTCAGCTACATTTAGAGCAACTTACACATTACTTGCGACACCAGCTTTTCATTCTATCATTGCATGGTTCTTCCCTGCACTAGACCATAACAGCTCCACGGCACGTCAAGATATCCTTGGAGATTCCTTAGTTCACGGATCATTGACAAGAAGAGACATTACAGACATTCATGTTGGCGTAGCTGCCACACATGGGCTCTTAAGCCCACTTGTTAAAAACCCTGCAGCAGCGAGGCTAAAAGGTCACAGGGGATATTAATCTCTATTCTTTGGAGCATAAACTGAGCTGATCCCTACCAGGGGTCAGAAAAGAATTTTCCTCCCAGAACTAAAGCAACGCACGACTGAGCAAGATTCAAAAGGCTGTTGCTATTTTAACATCAAAGCATTATACACGCGCAAACATATCCACGGGCAGATACAGTGACTGCCTGAATGAATGGTGGGCAAAGGGGAACAGCTTGTTTAGCACACTGTTCCAAACTCGTGTCAAACACCAGCGGAAAAGCAGGACGACTGCTCCCCTTCAGCCCATTTCCTACTTAACCTCAGGGTGGTGCTACCAAAGGCAATAAATGCCCTCCCCTCTGTAGCAAGGGTTTTCCTACTGCTCGATATTGAGCATTCAACTCTGGAAGTGCTAGAACAAAAGGCATCTCCGCTATCTTCACATGTCTCCTTTACACCTATGCATTTCAACACAAACAGTTACACAACTGTGTCCCATTTTCTCCACAGGCGCTTGACTCTTGCACAGGATGGAAGACGCTCATTAAATGAGCAGTTCCTCATTTCTGCTTTACTCCCATTGTTTCAGCAGTCACATCAAGCTTTATTTACTGCCTACTAATCAGACTCTTCTCCCAGTCAGTTGTCAATTCCTCACCGATAGAGCCGTAACATACCTGTTTTGTTCTGGACATCTGACACTCTCTGACCAAAATTTTGCCTGGGCAGACCAAATATTTTCCACAGCTCCTCAAGATTGCTGGACATATGGTCTCACGTCAGAGCAGCTGTGCAGTATTGCTGACTGGACAGCTGAACATCTGGAAAGGCCTGGATATACACTGACGAACATTGGTTACTAATTCTGTTTCTCATTTTCTCTAAATCAGACGTGCAGCTTGATGTTGGGCATCCCAAAATGCAATATAAGAGACCCGACTAACATGACTAGACAGAGAGCCACACTGTTACGCACCATCTTCCAAAACCCAGTGCTGAGGTACAACCATGCATTTTCCACTTCTATGAAACTGAGTCAGGATATCCCTCTGCCTCTGCACCCCCCCAGAACAGGTTGATGACCACACTGAGCAAAGCAAGGAAGCAAATTTCAGTGTTAAGAGGTTTTGATTTTTGGATTTATCCACTTTTCAAGTGCACTCCATTCTATTACCAGAGGCTAAGCAAGGAACTGAAGCTGTTCCTTTCTCAAAATTCTCTTCCTACCTGGAGGCTTTTCCTTAAAATTAATCTAAACCTGCTCTTCTTAGTTTAGGGCAATATTGTTTTTGTAAGCCAGCTTTGACTAGTTTCAAACAGCTTCCTCTCCCTCGATTATGTTTGCACTCAAAACAGTACAACGATCCTATTTCCCATTTTCCCTTCAAACTTAAAACTTGTTAAAATAGAGATGTATAACAATGTGACAGTACCTTAGCTGGAAAAGCATAAACTGCAACACTAACTGCAATGCTAACTGGAACATTATCAGAGGGAGAAAAAAGCATTTTTCCCTGCATGACACACAATTTCTATTAGGAGCCTAGAGAAATCTATTTCTGACTATTTATTCATGTGCTAGATGTATTTTATTTGATTTTTTCAGAGTAAGTTACTAAAAAAATGCAATTATTCAAAAAAAATTAAACATCTTGCCTGGTTTATTAAAAAGATTATCCCTTTTATTTTGGACTTGGGTGCAGAACAATTGGTCTTCATTTCTAATGATTAGCTGCCCCTATTCAGAAGCAATTGCTGATGCTGCAGACAATTATCAGGCATTACATTCACATGACAAAAACAACATTTTAACTGATCACTGTCAGATAAAATACAAACAAACAAAAGGCTTGCCAAGTTCCACAGCCAAATCTATCTTTCCCTGTTAACTTGGCTTTGCTTAAACTTGCAGCTGTGGCCCCCTGGACCAGCGTGGATGCTAACGATCATTACCTCACAGGATCACAACTTCTGTTAAATATATATATACATAAGAACATGGCTCAGTTTCAGTTGATTTGAATTTTAAGCTGCCTTTAAATGGCTTCTTGGATCAAATACGAGTGTGCTATGCCAGTGCAGTTTTTTTTTTTCCCTTTTGCCGTGTGCATCAGCAGTGACAAGCACGAGTAAAATCGCAGCAGCGGCACTGGGGGTTGCAGGGGGTAATGAATGTCACTGGAGTGTTCACTCCCCGTTCGCCATGTCACTTCAAAGCAGTGCACACACCAGATAAAATATACTCACACACTGCGGTCCAGGAAACCCAGCACCAAGGGATCTTTCAGTTTAGTCAACTGCTCTTCTGTTAACTGCTTTCTGGCTTCTTCGCGCTGAAACTCTGTTTTGAAATAGCAAACGTGGGTTAATGGGGAACTGTCTATGGAAGTGGGAAGGAGAAGAAGCATGCACACAGGCCTCAAACTGGTTTTGTGGGGAATCTTCTGAGAGCTAACTTGAAACAGAGAGTTGAATGTTGTAAGTGAATGAAAAATAATTTTCAAATTAAGATACTCATCATAAGTTAACAGTAAACACATAAGAAACCACTAAACAGTTGGTCAGTGTTTTAACCAGAGATATTATACTGCTGCACTAAACGGAACGCACCCTGGAGAATGAAATGGCCATTTGCAAAGCCTTTGAACTACAGTTTTCTGAAGAACAAGAAAGAGGAGCATCAGAGATGGTTGTGCTGTTCCTAAAACTGGCTGCAATGTGTATCCTTCCCTGGAGGACCTTGTGTAACGACTTCAGGCATATCCATACATCACCATTATTCGGAGTAGCAAGGTGTTCAGGGCTGGGTAACAGAAATGAAAACAGCTAACACTGTGGGGCACTCTAGGCAGCATTAACTCCATACACACCCAGTTTAGGCAGTGAAAGGCTTGCTAGCTCCTTCTCCATCTTAGCCCAGCTGGACCCAGGCTGGCTCCATCTTTCTCTCCAGCACAGTCTCCAGGGCTTCCGGCATTAGCACCCCACCAAAGGCAAGCCAGGGTTCAGGTGGCACCAGCCCTGAGGTGACCAACCCCTCCTCCATGGGGACGAAGGGCTTGGATACGTGAAGGATTCTACCAGGCTTGCCTGGAGTTCAAGTGGAACTTGGCCCAGATCCGTAATCCCTCAGGCCTTTTGCAGAGCCGCTCGCTTCTCTGCATGTCACGTGTGTAAGCACTTCTGGCAGAGCAAATATGCCACTGAAGACTCCCGAGATGGGTCTGTGCTGAGCCAGCTCGGGTTCAAAGTGCTTATTAGGTCGGATTCCGCGCCAAGAAAGGCAGTTAAACTGCGCCTGCACCTGGATACAGCATTTCCATGTTCCCACAGCACTGCCAGACCATAGTCACCTCCACAAAAATTCAGTTCTGGTGCAGCTACATTCCTAGCGCAGTCAATCTGCAACCCAGATAAACTTTCCGTGAATAACTGCAGCTTTAATGGACTCGCACACATGTTTATAACCCTGAGTCATGAGGTCAGAATTTAAGCCTAAATACTTTTCCACCTTTTGAATTCCCCTCTGAATCCCAAAGAATTGGCTCTTTGGGACTAAGAATGTGTATTTTTTTAATTAGAAACTTGCTTTTCAAAACTATTCTGAAGAACAGTATATATAATTTAAAATGCATATTTATATGCGTATTGCTGTTAGTGCTACAGATTTCCCAGCTCGTCTCCAGAAGAATCAGCTTGCCTTTTTTTTTTTTTTTGCACAATTATTTACACAGAAAACCAGATAAAAGCCTATTGTTGTTTCCTTGTCTCCCATTTACTTTTCTATCTTGAGACTGTGATTAGCTCGGGGCAGGATCCATTCCTCTCCATTACCTGCTCAAAAGCCCAAGTCTGTCGGAGAGCAAACCGCCCTGGAAGCATGCTGCAGTAGCGATGGTCACTTCTGCAGTCTGGTTAGTAAGTACCTGAAGCTTCAAGAAGCCAAAGCCTGCCTAGGATGTATGTGTCATGGGGCTGAGAGGAAAGAAAAAACCCACCACTCAAACCCCTTCAACTGCAATAAAAGTCAAACATCCATTGGAAAGAAATGCACCTCTGTGACATTTGAAACTGTTAGAATAGACATTCAGTATTCATATACAAGGGAGTATTAATGCACTGATGCGTTTAAGATGCAGAATTTCAGGAAGAAAATAGAAACACTCTCTAATACACCAATCACAAATATGTATATTATAAAACTGCTATGGGACAGAAACTGTAATTTTATTTCCCCCCAATGCCTGCTGGAGAATATAGGACAAAAGATAACACTAGAAGGGTCATCAGAAGCGACAGCAAGGGAAGAGGTGAATGCCAGCGCTGACATCAGTGGGCACAGCAGAAATTAAGCAAAAGCACTTAAAAAAAGCAGCAGCGTGCCTGCTCGTGGGAAGATCGCCGACTGCAACAAGCTCGACAGAGCCTAAACGTGGCAGGACACACGCAAACCACGGAGTGAGCTGCCTGGAGACACTTTCCAGGGCCGCCACCGCCCGGTTCCTCTGACCTCCTCCAGATCCATCCATCCATCCAG
>NW_009715290.1:0-10367 GCF_000703405.1 Apaloderma vittatum
GGTTCAGCCTGGAGAAAGGGAGGCTCAGGGGCGACCTTATCGCTCTCCACAGTTACCGGAAAGCAAGTTGCAGCAAGGTGGAGGCTCATCTCTTTGCCCACGGAACGAGCAACAGGACAAGAAGAAATGGCCTCAAGTTGCGGCAAGGGGAGGTTTAGACTGGACGTTAAGAAGAAATAGGGTTGTCAGGCATTGGGACAGGCTGCCCAGGGAAGTGGTGGAGTCACCATGCCCGGAGGTCTTTAAAAAGATGTGTAGATGTGGCAGTTCGGGACATGGTTTAGGGCTGAACCTGGCATTCCTAGGTTAACGGTTGGACTCGATCTTAAAGATCTTTTTCAACCTAAATGCTTCTATGAATGCCTTCAACCCGTGTTAAAACTCTCAAGGTCTCCGTGGCTGACCAGCCTGCCAGGGCCCAGCACAGCTCAGTGCTCCAAGCCACAGAGCTGCTGGCCCAGCTACTCCTCCTGGAAGCCCCTTCCAGGCCATCATGGGCACAGGGAAGCCACCCTTGTTGCATACTCTGGGCAAGGCCTGTCCCACTTTTTGCACTGATTTCTAGTATTGCTCTCGAGCCAAAAATCAGCAGCAGGGTTGTTCCTACAACATTACCCATCTCCTCTTTTACAGCATTTGTAAAATAAACATCAACTGTATCTGACAGCTTAACTAGAAAGCCCCGGAGAAAGAAGTGTACTGCAGAAGACAGATACTGCTTTTAATTTAAGATGCTTTCACCACGCAGCGTGTAGCGAGAATAGTCAGGCTCAAGTGGGATCATTTCTCATATTCATATTTCATTCCAAGGATGTATGTTGCAGCTTTGCACAGAGATAAGACTACCTGCTAACACATGCCATCATTAAAAATACAGGCAGCTTGCTGGGATGGTCTCCGGAGGTGACACTGGGCATAGTTTTGATGGAAATCACCATGTGGTGACAACTTGAGAAGCAGAGGGAGCCCTGGCCCCCACAGCGTGCAGCTGGGAAAAACGTTGCTTGGCACGTGTGAGGTGGCATCGCCTCCATGCTTTGCACAGCCGCTCAAAAACCAAAAACACCCACGTCATACGGGCTGGAGAATGAAAATGTTTTGTGCACCGGGGTTGTCCTGATCAGCTGGCCTTTGAGCTGGTGTGAGTTCAGGCTTTTCTCAGCAACTGTGCTGAGGCAATGATCTTCCAAGAGCAAGCAGAGAAAGCTGTGAGTGATCACCTGACTCCAGGAGCTGGAGAATTAAAGGGGAAAAAAAAAAAGAAAAAGCCAGGAATAGAAGAATATCTGTGAGCAGTGTCACCAGCAGATCCGACACCGCTCTCATCTCTTCCGCCTGAATTGCTCCAGCAAAAGCTTTCTTAAACTCTGCTGTGAAGGATAATCCCGAGGCAAGTGCAACCCGAGCTGCCCCCAGAATTACTGGCTAATCTGTGTGCAATAGGTTTGTGGTTTAGGAATTTACCTGCGGGCTGTGAGCTCCTGCTCAGATCCAGGAGATGGTGTTTCAGCCCAGGCAACACTTCCCCGGGGAATTCCCCCTCTCCCCTCTGTCACTTCTGACCCTCTCCCTCCCTCCTCCTTCATCCCCACTGCTGAAGACAACCTCAAGCCGAAAGACTTCCTTTTCTGAAGAGGCTGTCAAAATTTCTTTTCCCCCCAGCAGCCAAGCTCCAAAGGAGAGACTTCCCTCCCCTGCGCCACTCCTTTTTTTTTAGCCCAGCATTGATTGTGAGTTATAAATAAAGGCGAGCTTAGATAGACAGGCTGATCAAACCTAGGGGATGTTCTAAAAAACGGCCTTACATCAGATGATCCCAAGGGGATGGAGATAAACAGGAGCCTTGCAGTGGTGAATTATGCTGCAGCTAATGCCAGCTATCCATAAATAAGCTGTTAAGACCTCCGCTGAATATTAAGCGTAGAAATAACAGTGTTAATCGCAGCTGAGAGGAATCTGCCAAGTCTATTCAGTGGCAAATTTAGGGAGAGGAAACCCATCTTTTCCATAAGCCCCCTCTGCTTTTTTCCCCCCCATCCTACCCTTTCCATCACATCCTTTCCATCACATCGAGGTTAAGCAGCCAAGGTTAAAGCCAGCATTAGCATCTAAATGTGTGCCTGTGAGTATGTGACAAAGGGACTGCTCACTGGTCCCCAACATTTCACTCCTGCAGCAAGACTGTTGCTGCCATAGTAACTGTTTTCAGACATGGCAATTATTTCTTCACAGCTCCCCCCCTCATCCCATCTCCCTTCCTCCAGCTCATCTTGCTCTTCAGAGTATTTTATTTTGGTTTTTTAGGGGGAGTGAAACACAAAGGGCCAGAGCCCGCGCTTGTCTACCAGCAGCATGCCCAGAGACAACGCAGGGATGCTTCCCGCGCTTCCACAGCCCGCTCACGGATTATCCGTAATAGTGACTTTTAATCTGCATCCAATTAGCCTTTTATCACCAGGGCAAAGCCAAACCTTGGAGCAGCAGCCTTTGCCGGCGGTTTCTGGCAAAGCCGGTGACTTGGAGTGCGAGGCGGGGACTGGAAATTGGTTTGCAGAGAGCATCCCAACTCCTGGAGCATGCAGGATCCTGTCTCCCTCCCCTGCCTTCTCCTGCTTAATAGCATCGCTTGTCTGAGCCTGCTCCCTTTTGTTTTTGCATTAAAAGCAGAGATACCGGCCCAAACAAAGTTAACAGGCAAGGGCTGTAATTAGGGCTGCCCTAGTTCTTGGGGATCGCTGAGGCTAATTAATAACATCCCTGTGACTAATGCCTGGGCTGAGGGAACAGCACAAAGGCTGCACTAAGAGCCAGAACGGTGGCAGCCACGGTGGCACCTTCAGTAGCTGATGGTGGGACAAGGCACAGGACCGGCATCTCCAGCACTTTTAAGGCAGTAAAAAGAATTGTTCTGACATCCTTAAGGCAACACCCTCTTCTGCCATGGTTTCGAGGGTGAGTTCTGCTCAAGCAGTGGCTTTCCTTGGGCCCAGGTGAGCTGGGAAGAGGCAGCACTGTCTAAAACAGTATAGGAAAGTCTCATCCCTGTTTGCAAGACTTGAGGGTGGGGGAAAGCCCTTGGGGAGGCTTTTGAGGGTCAGCACATCCACGCCTGTTGAGGTCAGTGGCCTCTTCTTGTGTCACTCTCCTTCCTGCCTTCATCCACTCTCTTCCTTTCCAAGGACCTTCCAGCCCACTCACTGGTTAATGAGGCCAGGTAACACAGGATCATTAAGGGCTGAATACCTTTTGGGTATTAACTCTGAGAGAAAAGAGCATGGATTTAATGGGACTCCTTCCTCATGGGAAAGGCATTCCATGGGGCTGCAGAAACAGAATGATAAAGCCAGGTACCCCCACTGAAAGTGTTAATGGAGGAGAGCAAAGGGGAATAATGAGAGAGACAGACAGACAGACAGATACTGAATATTTCACACTAGATTATCCCTCTAAGTGCTCAATTCACACCTCTGCTATCAGCTTCTTGAATGGTTTCTGGAGACAGCCTCACCTGGGTGTTTTTATGTGCTTCGTCTCACCCAATGGTGTTCAGCCCTCAACTGGGAGAGCCCATCCATCCCTGCCCATTCGAGCATGGGAAAGGGCCAAGGAGGTCTTGTGGCTCAAAGGTGTCTCCAGGAGCTCCTGGGTGGATGGAGGAAGGAAGGATGTGTGGAGGAAAGGATGGAGGGGGATGTGGAGGAAAGGATGGAGAAAGGGATGGAGGGATAGATAAAAGTAGCATCATAGCAGAGAAACGACTGAATCCGCAGAGCTCCTAATGCAGGAGCGAGAAATAATCCGTTCATCTGCAGCACAGCAGCTCAGCTCCATTTTATGACCTCAGATGCCTCTGCAGGCCAAGTAAAGTCCTTCAAGGACCAGTTTAAAGCCGACTTTACAGCCTCATCCGCAGGAAATACTAAAACAGCCACAAACTGAGGAAGAACAAAATCTTCCTCTAAAGGAGTTGATGTGAAAACAGCCTCGCTAAGGCAGCACAAAATCCATCTAGCCTAGCATCGTGTCTGTAAGCATCCAGGAGTGGAAGCAGTTGGAGGAGCACAAGACTAGTGCAGATGTGTATTTTGGTGCTGTTTCTTCCTCCATGAATTCGTACAAACCCATGGTGAAAATTTACAAGCTTTCGCAGCATCTGATTCTTCCTGGATAAAGAGAAATCTCCTCAGTGTGAAGCCGCCTAGAAATGTTCTCTGCATACTCACACAGACCTCATACAGCCTTGCAGGCTAAAGCAAGGTGAGCACAATTGTTTCCTGGTGGGTCAGGCTGAGATTCACACCAAAAATCACTCTTTTTGTGCCATGCTTGCATTGCAGCCCTAACTCTGCCTGTCAGTTTTTCTCCCCCAATCTGTGAAATTCGGCAGGAGGAGCAACATATCACTTGATTTGAGCAGGCAGAGACAAAAGAAGCAAGCTCTCTGCCTTTGTTCCCAAGATGTGCTGAGATACGCACATAATTTTTGCACATCCCACCGTTGCAACTGAGGGCACCAGAAGGAGACATGGGGCTATCTCCCACTGGATCAAGCAAAAAAACACTTAGATTTCTCCCTTAACATCTGCATTCTGGTTTGGATGTCCTGACTGCTTGGACATTTGGAATAAAATCCTGTGTACAAAGAGCAATGAAAGTAGGATCATTCTAGGGGTTGAGGTTTCAGCAGCCTTAGGGTTTATCTGCAGCATTTGGGACTCAGTGCACCTAAATTGCCCGCTGCCCTCAGAATAGTGCCAGGGACACCGCCAGCAGGGGAACTTTGCTGGTCTTTCACCTCAGAGCACCACCAGGCCAGGGCTGCTGGGCAAAGCAGAGCTATTGCTTCTTGCAGGAAGGGAAGAAAGTCCTGGGGAAGCACAAGCTGGAGCCAGAGCATGGGGACCCCATAGGAAAAGAGAAGTTATTTGGGAACAGATACTCTGTCCCCTCATCTCTGCCTCACCAAGGACATATTCTGGGCTGAGGGCAAGGGTCCCTTTCCTTCCACCTGAATGAACCACAATACCAGACCCTCAACACCCTTTGCAGAAGCAATGCCTGGAGGAGAATAATGCCTCCTCCCCGTCCCTGGCTTCCAGCTGGGTAAGTAACTGCTCTAAACGACTACTTTTGTGCTCACAAGCATCCTGGGGCAGGAAGAGAAGAGACCAAAACCCACCTGGTTTCATTTCCCCAGGGAACTGCATTGGTTTTCCATACAAAGCACAGCTCTCTTCAGTGTGGTCAAGTGAAAATTGTGAGGGCCAAAGTACCTGGAACTGTCCCTGGCAGTGTCTCCTGTGCTAGGGTACGCACTGAACACCCCTGTGACTGGTCGGTGTGGGCACAGAGGAAATTTGGCTTCGAAGGGCCACTTTGGAGTGGTCCGATAGTGTGGCAGCCTGGAAACTCAAAGGAAAGCTAAAACACTTCCCCACAGGAGGAGGGATGCTGAGTCTGGGAGGGTTACGCGCACATGGATACGATATAGAGCGTGGTTCAGGTTTATCTGCAGGCACATGGTCGTACATTCTTCCTTCATTCCTGTCCCAAATAATGCCGGGTCTCAGCCACTGCCTACCCTGGCAAAAAATCCTGCCCAAGGCTACAGGCGGTTTTGCCTGGGGAAGGAGTCAGAGCTGCAGATTTTGCCCCTTAATTTTTCTGTGACACTCTATCTCAAGGAAAAAAAAAAAGTGGATTAGCCTTGCCGCCAGTGATAAGCAGGAGGCTTAGAAAAACCTTCAATTTCCCAGCACCCATTCCCAGGGCAGTAAATCTTGGAGCTCACCGAGCTGCAAGCACGGCAGAGAGAGTGAAAGCACAGGGCTCATGAGATTTAGGGCTCATGAATCACCACCCAGTGCTCTCCAGCAGCACACCAGCATCTCAAATTGCCTCCTCGGGTGATTTGCACCACAAATTTCTGCTTAGCCCCCCAAAATGTCAGAAAACTTTATTTGCTGCCTGTTCTATATTTATTTTTTTATCCCCTTAAAGGAGCTGCACTGTGGCCAGGGGGGAAAATCCTGCTCTGAGCTGATTTACCTGTGTTTAGCCAGTGTACAGTTGTTTACAGCTACTTTAGTCAGACGGAGCCTCATTTAGAGAAAAAAATAAAAGCACCAAGACCATGTAGGAGGTCAGATCTCAGCTACTCATGCACACCTGACTAATGCACACCAGCCTTCCCCTCCAGCCAGCCTCAAAATCCTCCTGTAGCAACAGCTTAAAGAAACCAAAGCCTCAAGTCTGGAAGGATGAGGCTGGTCCAGGGCTGGCTGCAGGGGACAGGGAGCATCCCTGGGGGGAGAGGACCCCCCAGTTTCAAGGCTGCACCCTGGGCAATCATGCCTGTTTTCTGCTGGCTTCCCTTCTTCCTCTGAGAGGCAGAGGTGTAACTGCAGCATCGATTGTTGCCTCTCTCATGGCAAGATGTGCCCGAGCATCTGGGGCCTGGGGAATTACTGCTCTGCTTAGCAGCAGCTTCCAGGCACGGTGGTGAAGGGATATTGATACCCCACTGATGCGATTTCACATCATGCTGAACATTACCTGCCTGCCAATCCGAGAGGCAGCTCGATGCAGTGAAGCTGTAATTCAATCAAGGGGGGTCCAGGCCATGTAATGAAGTGTAGAAATGGGGCTTGAAGCTGCGTGTTCACATCACCGAGATAGAATTACAGCCCAAGCGATGCTTATCACCCGCTGGGCAATTTCTCACAGGGGAATGCTCTCTCCATGGAAGGAAGGTAGCGAAGGACAGATCAGCCTTGGGAAGGTCATCACAGCAGGATGTTAGCTGGGAAGGAGTCTAGTTAGGGGGTTTGCAGGTAAACCATGGGAGAAGAGCCAAGCTGATGCTTGTGAGATTCAGTAGCCAGAGCTGGGAGAAGCCCTGTGGCTCAGAGCTGTGGGTGCCAAGGGCTGCTGCCGCTGGTGTCCTGGTCCTGGCTGCATGTTCAGAGCTCCACCAGCACTTATTTTTGCTGGGCTGTGGAACGAATGCGAGCTAGGAGCTGCCCTCTTTTGGCCTTTTCTATTTACTAACCTAAGTTCATTTGGCTGTCTGGAGAAGTGGATTAAGAGCAGGGGCAGGAATTTCTTAAGGCACCCCAGATATCCAGCAATTCATCATGCTGGTACCAAAAGAGGGACAGGCACAGGATCTGCCATCAGGCGAACAAGGAAGCATCTTCTTCTGCTTGAGCTTCACAGGTGGAGCCCTGTTGACAGAAAGATGAAGCCCAGACTGACACACAGGTCAGATATTAATCAGGTAGAGATATTAATCCGGATCAGCTCCATCCTGGAGCAATGCTCAGCCAACAAACCACCCTGCCCCTGGGCTCAGGCTCCAGCTGGGCCAGGGTCAGTGCAAAACAGACTGCAAAACAGCTGCTGCCAGCATGTGGCATTTCTTATCTGCCTTTCCCTTCCCGAGGTCATTTAAAATACATGGTCTCGCATGGATAACCTACCCCTGGGCAAACTCCTTTAAATACGTGGTTTCAGATTGCTTTTCCCATAGTGCCATGCTATTTCCTAAGGAGGGTGACAGCCCCTGGGGTTTGTGCTTGTGCTTACTGGCAAATGAAGGGCTTGCAAATCAATGCCTCCCTTGCAATCAATGCCTCCCTCGCCTGAATTCTCCACTGGGGTGCTCTCCAGTTGCCAGGCGGACAGGAGCGGCGGGCACCTAATGACCGTCACTGTGCTGGCATCCTGCTGTCCCTGCTACACATGCAGCAGCTGAACCAAGGAGTGACCCCTCTGTCTACATAGCGCTGTGAAGGAATTGTGTTTAATACCAAATAAATATCCAGAGGCATCCCCCCTCGTACTGCTCAGCAGCAGAACCAAAACCAGTCCAAGGGGGTCAGGACCAAAAGGACCTCCCAGAGATGCTGGCGAAGAAGTATGACTGCAGATGATGCTGGCCTCCGTCCTGCTTTTCAGAAAACCAAAGCAATCCGATTTAACCAGCCAGGGAGCATTCAGCAATCCTGGCAAATGCTGTTTTCTAGGGCCACCTGGTGATTGCCCGGAGGCAAGCCTTGCTTTTGGATTTTCGTGGTGCAAAGGAGCCCCTCACGCCTGGCAGCTCTAGGGGCTGAAGCCTGGCAAAGCAGTGTCTCTTCCTACCCCTTCCCTTCATATCATATTTCAAGTCTAATCAGAGTGTACATCATTGCCTTGGGAAGCGTGTGTTTCCATGCTCAATATATTTAATGTGCAATTTGGCTCCTGGTCTTTTTTTTCCGGTGTTCAGTAAAAACAAAAAGCTGGTGTGCAGAATAAAAAAGCAAAGTGATACAAGTCAGCCCATGGGGAGTTTCGTCGGGTGCTGAGAAAGACAGTAGCTTTTTCATCCTAAGAGGAACTGGCCTGTGGGGTAGCCACAACTAGAGTGTAAACCAGCAAGAATTTGAGCAGTGAAGAGCAGAGAAGGACCCACACATGCTGCAGAGGGGAAGAGAGGAGAGCTGCCCTGTCCCCTGGGAACAAGCAACTGCCCTGGCAGCACCCAAAGCGTCTCATTTGTCAGCTCCTCCTTCACACAGCTGACAGCCTTTCCTCAGCAGCAGCTATGTCCACCTCTCACCCAATCCAGGCTGCATTTTCCCCCTGGCATTTACACATTTTTGTTGCTGCAAAACTGTCCTGTCCCCAACACACCCTGGCTGTCCCTGGGCACAAAGAGCCATGTATATGCTTCATGTAGCTATCCACAGTGCTCTGGGGAAGCCTGTGACCTCTCAGCTTCCCGGCTCCTGGTGTCACTCCTGCTTATCCCACTTCATGCAGCTGAGGGCAGGGAGGGACTGAACCCGGTGAGGTCCCCACCAGTGTGGGATCAAGTCACCCACAAATCGGTGCTGGAGGTCCATCAGGTGAGGCCGCGTGGGACTGCAGGAGGCCGTTACTTGGGGCTGACTGCCTCTCTGCAAGCAGAGATCAACCCAGCCCAGGCTTTTGAGAAGGTGAAGGGATGAACCACCCAACCACATCCTCCTCAAAAAGTGCACCTTTTCATTTCAAGCACCCGCTACTCCTCAGAAGAACTTCACAGCACCACGAAGCTGGGCAGCAGGAGGGTTATTTGCAATTTGCAGGGCCTGATTTGTAAAGGCTGAAGGGAGAAAAAAGAACAACCCAGAAGACAAACAAAGCCTGTGCACGGATTTGCCTGCGATTGCTGCAATTCCACCTCGGTTTGACTCTTGCTTTTGTGCTTCGGTGTCGCTAGGGGGAAGCGTTTGACTGCTGGATGGAGCTGGTGCCCGCAGGGTCCGAGCTGTGCCCACCTGGGTGGTGGCACTCCTGCTCCGCACACACGCCGCCGGGCTCGCTGGGACACGCAGAGCATGGCCAGCCCCAGAGGTGCCTTCACCATACACCTTCCGGGCTCAGACTGCAGTTTCATTTCAGGGGTCCATTCTGGATCAGATCCTGCCCAACATCGTTAATGATCTAGAGGATGGGGCAGAGTGTACCCCCAGCAAGTCTGCAGATGACCTCAAACTGGAATGAGCCACTGCTAGACCCGAGGGTCATGCTGCCATCCAGGGGGACCTCAAGCTGGAGAAATGGCCCTACAGGAACATCATGAAGTTCAACAAGAAATGCAAAATCCTACTCCTGGGGAGAAACAGCCCCAGGCACCAGGACATACAGGGGATCACCCAGACAGAAAGCAGTTCTGCAGAAAAAGACCTGGGGGTCCTGGTGGACACCGAGTGTGTGAGCCCTTGCTGCAAAGGCAGCAAATGGTGTCCTGGGCTACACCAGATAAAGTACTGCTGGCAGATCGAGGGAGGCAATTCCTCTTCTGTACTCAGCACTGGTTAGGCCACTCCTGGAATGCTGGGTCCACTTCTGGACTTCTCAGTACAAGAGGGACATGGACTTATGAAGGGCCACACAGGTGAAGGGGCAGGAGCATCTCTCCTGTAAGGACAGGCTGAAAGAGCTGGGGCTGTTCAGCCTGGAGAAGAGGAGGCTCAGGGGGATCTCATTAATGCATATAAATACCTGCAGGGAGGAGGCAAAGAGGACACAGACAAGCTCTTTTCAGTGGTGCTCAGTGACAGGACCAGAGGCAATGGGCACAACTCAAAACATGGGATGTTTCTGCTGAACACCAAGAAATGCTTTCTCACTGTGGGGGTGACCAAGAACTGAAACAGGTTTCCCGTAGAGGTTGTGGAGTCTCTCCATCCTTGGAGACAGTCAAACACCTTCTGGACATGGCCCTGGACATCTGGGTCTAGGTGGCTCTGCTTGATCAGATGACCTTTGGAGGTCCCTTCCAACCTCACCCAGTCTGTGATTCTGTGACCCATGCATGGCTTCCATCACCCCAG
>NW_009715290.1:10414-11994 GCF_000703405.1 Apaloderma vittatum
TTGGCTACAGCTTTAGACCCATTCCCAGCACACATCCCTCACCCCAAGAGGATTAAAAATATCAGAGGCTGCTGTATCCCTAGAGACCAAGCCCTATCTGGGAGACAGAAGATAGGAAAAAAAAGACAGAAATTTTTTTGCTACTAAATGATAACTTTAAAAAACTCAGCTTCCTCTCTTATGTATTCAGGTCTTGTTTAAGTTCTCCTGTAAATTGGGGATGCAGAAGAAGCAATTTAAAGTGAGGAGATTAATTAATTAGTGTCAGTCACACAGAGCCCATTCACCAAATGGGAATGCTCCAGAGAATTTAGAGTTGTCAGACTTTTTTCTCCCCAAATACAAGTATTTTAGAGGTTTGTTATCAACCAGCAACTTATGACAAGAAAGCAGGAAATAGGTCTTCTGAAACACTGATAGTGTCACCACTATTTCTTACTGTGTATCTTACAGTATTTTATATTCTTCTGTTTAAACGCTGGGAGAAGCGATTAATTGTTAATCTTTGCTTTTCTTGTTGTCCTGTTGCTCCTGCTTGTTATGTTATACCTACACCTACGCATACTACTAATAAACTTCCTCTGCAACACAGTGGTAATCAGTAATGAAGTTAGCGTATTGAAACCGGGAAAAGAATTCCCTTAATTCCCAAACCTCAGTGGAGCTAGTTTGGCAAAAAGAGAAGTATAATTTCCCATGAACAAGACTTAAAGGAATAAGGCTTAATAAACTTATTAGCAATAAGGCTTAGCAAATAGTGCCTGAGGTGCCCAGGTAAAGCTACTATTCAGCTTATTCCAGCATGGATCAGTGGTGTTAAATACTATAGAAAACTGATGCCCTTTGCTCAGTGCCTCTGAGCAAGAAGCCCTAGATGGTATGGTAACGCATACAACAGGTTAGGGAGCAATGTGACAATCAACTCTAAACCAAAGGATGTAGTATAATCTGTCATTTAAAAGCATAGCACTAACTGCTGAGTTTTTTCCAATATTTCAAACAAAAGGTTAAATATAGAAATATTCGGTTACAAGTTTATGAATATATGAAATATGAAATTGGTTCTGGACACCAATCTAAATCTGGTTTATGGTTTAGGGCTGGGCCAGCCACTAAACTCCGACAGACACTCTCTGTGATGCCCCCAGCACCCTCCTGGGGTGGGTAACAGGGGAACCAGGGAGAGAGACTGAAGATGGGGAAAAAAACCTTGAACTAGGTTAATACAAAAACAAAATAATACTAACAGTGAAGATATTGAACTATATACAGATATATGAAAGTATGTAAGCATATTCAAATATACAAATGAATATGTTAATACAGAACCCATGCCTTCCAGATGGTGACTAGACTCCAAGCAGGAAAACGTCCCAGACTGGACTCAGCAGCAGACGGGAACGCTCGATCCCAGAGTCCCAAAGACAGCCCAAAAAACCAGAGAAGCAGCTGTATCTTTTGCACCTTTCCCACTTGGGAGAGGTGACCTGTCGCCATGACCTGTCCCCCTGGGCTCACCTGACCCACCCTCTCCTCCCCACAGGCCCAGCCGTCCCCCAATGGTCATTGCCCCCCATGCC
>NW_009715290.1:12020-12995 GCF_000703405.1 Apaloderma vittatum
GGACCAGGATACGTATAAAAAAAATACTATTTGTGGAAAAAAAAAACGTTACAGTTGTCAGGCTAGTTGCAGAACGGAGATCTAAGAACATAACCAGTGAATGAACCTTCATGATTTTGAAGGAACTGAGCCAGGACCTTGCAGTGTTTGTTGTTTCAGTGTTTCCAGCCCTGCAGGAGGTTGTACAATGGCATTTTCAAGATGATTTGGCCAGGAATTTACACTGAATGTGAACATAAATCACTCCGCAAAGCTTTTTTCTTAGCCTGCAACAAAACCACTGCTGAATCCTGCAAAACACATTTCTCCTATTAGAAAAAACCCAGTGTGAATCATGCCTATAAGCAGGTGTGGGGCTGGGAAATAGGTACGGACCCCAGGAGCTTACCCAGTGCTATGCCCGCTATCAAGATGTTTATTAATCATGGACTAAAGGATTTGGTCATGTGGAGGGATGCTGTGGTGCCTGATGGGGGCCAGCTTTCATTCTCTGCGCTCTTACCTCACCTGACAAATGTAATAGGGCTCAGCATGGATAAATAGAAGCGACTGCTATTTTCTAATGAAGCTTTACACGGATGACAAAGCCATTTTGCAAGGTCAGCCCTGCACTGCTCCACCTGGCAGGGAGAGAGGTCTCATATGGCCACAGCAAGTGCTCTCAGAGGCAGGGTATGTCCATCACCCTGATATGCCTCTCCTGAAAATGCTTCTTGACGTGTTTTCCCAACTGTGCTGTCACGGCACGTTGTATATTTTTAGCCTCTCCTCTATAAACACCTACCTGGGGACATCTGGTGCAGCACGGGCCATAGGGGCTCTGCCCTTATTTCTGCCTCTCATTGAGTGCCTGTGACTCAGGCGACCACTGGGCTCATAAGCTGGCTTTCCAGTAGACCCATCTGGGAACACTTTAACCCTTTCTGTGGATATTCTAGTGGCTGAAATCAATGTTGATGGCAGTGAAGACATAGC
>NW_009715290.1:13026-17318 GCF_000703405.1 Apaloderma vittatum
TGTTTTTCCAAACGTTTTGAGCCCCTCCAGCTCAGGGGACAATTCAGCATCCACTACCTACTTCCATGAGGAGCTGCACCCTGGAAGAGCCACCTCCTCTTGTCTGAGCTGAGCTTTGCCCCTGTCAACTTCCTTAGATTCCTCCCTGGGAATATCCAGTCTGTCTGGAGAAGGCAGCATCTTCCCCCTTGAGAAAGAGCATGGGAACAGACCCAAAAGCCCAGTCCTTCAAAAGGACAAATTTAAATTGCACATGGAGAAGCTGGGAATCCAGGTTTGCTGCCACGAAGATAAGAGCTCCTGAGCCACTTCCAGCTGCAACAAGAAAGAAAGGCAGCACTCTTCCAGGAAAGCTGGCTCCCTGGGGACTGTCTCCCATACTTCAGGTATTTGGCTGCAGAGGGGAACATATGTTGAGTTTTATCCAGCTAGCCAACAGTCTGGCTTGTGACATGGTCTGGCATCTGCTTTTCGGGAAATGGGAGTGATTCCCATGTGGGTCACAGGAATATGAAATGATTCGGGTATGAGATCAGGGCTAGAAAGATATAGAACCCTAAAATCATTATGGTTGGAAAATACCTTCAAGATCATCAAGTCCAACCGTTATCTAACTCTACCAAGCCCACTTCTAAACCATGTCCCCGAGCACCATATCTAGATGGCTTTTAAATACATCCAAGGATGGTGATTCATCTACTTCCCTGGGCAGCCTGTTCCAGTCTTTGATATCCCTTTCAGTGCAGAAGTTCTTCCTTATGTCTAACCCAAACCTCCCCTGCGTAACTTGAAGCCATTTCCTCTTGTCCTATTGGTTGTAACTTGTGAGAAGAGACCAACACCTACCTCTCTACAACCTCCTTTCAGGTAGCTCTAGAAAATGATAGGGTCTCCCCTTAGCCTCCTTTTCTTCAGATTAAACAATACCAAGTCCCTCAGCCACTCCTTGTAAGACTTATTCTTGAGACCCTTCACCATCTTCACTGCCCTTCTCTGGACCCTCTCCAGCACCTCAACATCTTTCTTGTACTGTGGTGCCCAAAACTGAACACAGTCTTCAAGCTGTGGCCTCACCAGTGCTGAGTACAGTGGGGCAATCACCTCTCTAGTCCTGCTGGCCACACTATTCCTGATACAGTCCAGGATGCTGTTGGCCTTCTTGGCCACCTGGGCACACTGCTGGCTCATGTTCAGCAGCTGTCAACCAGTACTCCCAGATCCTTCTCTGCTGAGCAGTTTCCAGCCACTCCTCCCCAAGCCTTAGTGTTGCATGATGTTCTTGTGACCCAAGTGCAGGACCCAACACTTGGCCTTGTTGAACCTCATATCTAGACCCCTCTGAAGAGCATTCCTACCCTCAAGCAGATCAGCACTCCCACCTAACTTGGTGTTCTCTACAAACTTACTGAGGGTGTTCTCAATCTCCTCATCAAGATCATTAGTAAAGATATTAAACAGGAGTGGCGCCAACACTGAACCCTAGAGAACATCACTTGTGACCAGCTGCCAACTGGATTTAACTCCCTTCACCACCACTCTCTGAGCTCGGCCATCCAGCCATTGCTATCGCTCCCAGTCATCCTCTCTGATCTACTGTTTGCCAAGACGTTAGACCCTGCATGAAGATACTGCCAGCATCCCCTCTTTGTCCTGCTGCACTCTAAGTTCTGCCTGTGGGTAGCTGGCTCTGTCGCTAGTTGGCTTGGTGGAGCTGGGCTGCTGCAGTGCGGGATGTCCCCAGCATGCCACAAGATGACCTTGAAGGCAGCATCTTGGACCTGGGATCCAACAGCAGTGGTGTTCAAGCTGATTGTTGCAGGCAGCAGGGGCGGTGACGAAGAATTGCTGTGCACAACCCCTGGGGTATCATCCAATCACAGCCTCTGGAAGCTTTCTTCTCCCCAGAAAGGGACATGCTAGCTGTGCAAGCCGGAAGATGAAAGTCTGCTCTGGGAGCTTTCTTGTCAAAAGAGATAAATGTCCCAGCTTGTGTAGCGGGGAGAAATGGAAACGGATTGACCTCCCTCATTAGCATCACTTAGACTACAGGAAAGAAGCTCTAAAAAGTAGTGTGGTGATTTGTTCTCCTTTAAAAATGTCCCTGTCATCCCACTCCATTATTTATACCAGCAGCACTGTTGGCACTGAGCCTAGTCTGGGAAGAAAAATAACACAGTGATGTCCCCTCCTCTTTCTGATCCTTTCCCTTCCTTCCCTCTGAAGGAGACGTGGGTCTGCCTTAGGTGATGTGACAAAATTTGATGCGACACCAGTCAAATGAGTCAATGCCTTCTGGGACTCACTGCCTGGGGAACACATTTTGGGGTGCAGGGGAAGGGCAGCTTGGGATTGCACAGGAGTTACGGGGTGCTTAGGCTGGGAAAGGTTTGGCTGGGTCTGGGGCGTGGAGCCATGGCAGCCTCACCCAGTTCAGGATTTGGGGCACTGTGTTTTTCCCTAACAGCTTCCTAAGACACCCATCCGCCCCACCTTTTCCACCAACCCAGGCTGATGCTCAGAAAATCATAATTTTTGGAGGTTTTTGGTTTTAAAATTTGCTTTTCTGACTTTGCCTTTTGCTTCTGCTCTGCTAACGAAAGTTCAGGTAACAGTGTCAGTCTGCTTAGCCATAAAGCTTGCAAACATGAGTAACCTGAACTTTACATTTTAGAAGGGTTTGAATTTAGGACTTGGAGCTTCAAGAAGAAAAATGATCCCTTTCTCCCCTAAAATGTCAACCATCAACTATGTTCAAAGGCTGTGCAAAATTAAGTGCTTCGCGTTCTTGTAGAAAACACAAAAATCCTCATTTTTATACACCTTTTTAAACAAGAGGGAAACACACCACCCTTTCTCCAATCACCATTTGCTTCCCATCCCCCTCTGACCATCTTCGCTATTAATTCCCATTGATCTCGGCCCAACTGTCAGGTCTTTGACAATTTCTGTCTGCTCATACCACGTGCAAAACTCCAGCTCTGATTTTCTGTAGAGGTCACCAGAGACACCAGGACTAGTTAGTTTTCCTCCTGAACTTTCTCAGGAGGAGAAAGCTGTGACTCAGCTGCTGCAATCAGGAAATAACAGGGAATGGCAGGAACACCCATGGGGAAATACCCAAAGAATCATATTTCTCTTTAAAAATGCTTTTACTGCGACCTGTTCACCAGCAGAAATTACTGTCACCCAGCCAAGTCCTGAACTACACTCCCTCGTTTTCAAAGCATTAAAAAAATATCACCTTGGCATCTATTCTGGCTGGGCTTTGGAGAGCTGCAGAGGATTCCAAAACTTCATTTCACTTGCATCTTTTCAAGGTCTCAGATCGTCTGAGCGAGGCAGGGCTCACACCTCTGGTGTGACCCCAAAAGGGAGTTTGGAAGAGCAGGGAGCTGCCCACAGGGACATCAATGCAGGTGCAGGTGGCAGAAGATGGGGAGGGGATTCAACCCCACAGTGACAAAGAAGCACCATGACACAGTTTTAAGCACCTCTGCATGCTCTAAACTCTCTGCAGAAAGGGGGCAAGCAGGGGTTCTGGAGCAAAAACCAGGCAAGGGGTCAATGACAGCAGTTATGCTCGAATCATTGCTCACATCCTCAGAGCTGATGCTGGCATTGATTGCCTCCAGCAGCATGGAGTAGGCTACTACTAGACCTGCACACACAAAGTGGCCATGTCCTGGCCATTTGGGAGCAGCAGATTTTGGGGAGTCCTTGGCTCTGCATTCCCGGTAGTTGCCCACTAATCTCTAGAGCAAACTATGGAGGCATGGGTGACCATTAGACAAGGTAATATGTTTGGGAGAAGAGGCAATACTTAGCAGGAGACATACTGACAATCTCATGGTATGTCTGCCTTTCCCACTGGTGGGATGTCTGGATGCTTTGCCCCATCTCAGCCACCGTTGGGCATGGATGACTGCACCACTTGTTGGGACGTGTGTGTGTGGAGGGGGGGGTCACTGAAGACCCCTGACCCTCCTGGAACACTATTGGCACCATCTCATCTGTCCTAAAGCCTGACTGATGTTAATTTTGAAGATATTCACTCAGAAAGAACCCCCCAAATAGGCTTCTTGCATTGTACCAACACTGCAGCCCCAAAAGGTGCTAGGCCCTCTCCTCCCCTCTCCCTTGGGGCTCAGTGCAGAGGAGATCATAGAACCACAGAATCACAGAATCAGAATCATAGAATCACAAAATCATAGAATCATAGAATCATAGAATGTTAGAGGTTGGAAGGGACCTCTAGAGATCATGTAGTCCAACCTCCCTGCCAGAGCAGGATG
>NW_009715290.1:17372-19726 GCF_000703405.1 Apaloderma vittatum
AGACAGCCGCCCCCCCCGTCTGCGCCCAGCCTGTGCCAGTGCTCCATCACCCTCACAATAGAGAAGTTTCTCCTCATGTTCTAGCTTACACCCATTATCCCTTGTCCTATTACTGGGCACCACTGTGAAGAGATCGGCACCTTCCTCTTGACCACCACTCCTCAGGTATTTATACATATTAATAAGGTCCCCTCTCAGTCTTCTCTTTTCAATACTAAACAGCCCCCGTTCTCTCGGTCTTTCTTCATATGAGAGATGTTCAAGTCCCTTGATCACCCTCGTAGCTCTCCATTTTATTCTCTCCACTAGATCCCTGTCTCTCTTGAACTGGGGAGCCCAAAACTGGACACAGTATTCCAGGTGTGGTCTCACCAGGTCATAGCGGGAGGAGAACATCCCTAGACCTGCTGGACACACTTTTCTTAATGCACCCCAGGATACCATTGGCCTTCTTGGCTGCAAATGCACATTGCTCTCCCATGGACAACTCACTGTCCACTAGGACTCCTAGGTCTTTTTTCACGAGGCTGCTTTCCAACAGGACGACCCCTAATCTGTCCTGGTGCCTGGTGTTATCCCTCCCCAGATGCAGGACTCTACACTTGTCCTTATTGAACTTCATGAGGTTCATCTCTGCCCAGGTCTCCAGTCTGCCCAGATCTTGTTGGATGGCAGCACAGCCTTCCTGTGTGTCAACCACCCCTCCCAGTTTTGTATCACCAGCAACCTTGCTGAGGGCACACTCTATCCCCTCATCCAGGTTGTTGATGAAGATATTGAACAAAACTGGACCCAGCACTGATCCCTGGGGAACACCACTGGCCACAGGCCTCCAGCTTGACTCTGTGCTGATCACAGCCCTCTGGAATCGATTGCTGAGCCAGTTCACAATCCACTTCACAGTCCAATCATCTGTCCCACATTTCTTGAGTTTTCCTATGAGATTTTATGGGAGACAGTATCAAAAGCCTTACTGAAGTCAAAGTATATGACATCCACTGCTCTCCCTTCATCTACCCATTGGGTCATGTCTTTGCAGAAGGATATCAGATTAGTCAAGCAGGATTTCCCATTAGTATATCCATGTTGGCTACTCCTGATAACCATCCACAGGAAAGGCGCCTTTAGACACCACTGCCCCTCCTCCTTCTCTAACATTAGGACCCATGAGAGCCACGTTTGGCCACACTCATCACCATCACAACAGTCTCGTGATGTTACAAGCTGACACCTCACTACATTCTGTTCAGCACCCTATAAGTACAGGAACACGAGCAGCTGGCCCACAGTTCACTGAGCTTCGAGGTCCTCTTGTGCCAAGATGCTTGGTAGGAAGAGGTCACAGAGGAAGAAGGCAGGTGGCATTCTACCTTTGACTTGGAGAGACAAGAGGTGGCTGCAGGAACTGTGGAGGAAGAAGAGGCGGCTTCAGAGGGCAGGCACCATCGGCCACCAGGCAGCAATGGCCATGGCTCACACAGGTGATGGTGTGGAGCCCATGGATCTGGATCCACCTGAAGACCAGGAAGAGCCCATGGATGTGGATCCACCTCCATCATGGCTTCCCTGGCACCACTACACCGTGCCAGGGCTCCCCTCCATGACACCACGCCAAGCGCAGCACAGGAGCGGCCGGCCAGCGCCCTACCACCAGCCCAGCCTCCACACCTGGCCTTAGCTGCCAGGGCTGGCCTCCATGCCCAGCCATCCTGCGGGCTCACCCATTCCACCTCCTGGCGATCAGCAATTATTTTGTTGGTTGCCATGGCTAGTGTGAGCCCTTCTCTCCCATTCCCTTACACCCTACCCCTGTCCCCACCCCTCCTGAAGGGGTGACATCTCCTTTGCTCTGAGCCCCAAGGAAAGGGGGCCCGGTGACGTGGCTTCTGCCAGGCTGCTGTGCCCAGGCAACAGGTTTCATCCCTCAGAGGGCCAGCGGGGTCCCGCTGGAGGGGGATTCTTCACTCTGAGGATGAGGGGGGCTGAAGACGTAGCCAGACTCTCCACAACAGCACACAAAGAGCAGCAGCAGATTGAGCAAAGTCGTTTGAGAGACGGCTGCTTCCCTGGACAAGCAGAAGACCACAGGGCTGTCAGGATGAAGATCTGGCCTTCAGCACAAAGGCCACTTCCGGCTGTTTCATTAGCAGTTCAATACTATTTTCTGCCTAATTTTCTGCCTAATTTTCAAAGACTCAGTAAAACAAGAAAAAGAACCAGTAAAGATGCTTTCATCTTCTCTTCTCTGGCACTTTGGTAACTGCACCTGGACTCCTCTGTCCCCTCCTGGTCTCCCCAGGTAAGAAGACACTGATGGGTGGGGTGTGGGCCCAGCCCAGCACCTCGGAGGCAGG
>NW_009715290.1:19998-20219 GCF_000703405.1 Apaloderma vittatum
CAGGAGGGTCTCCCAGTAGGGCCCTCCATTTTCAACAGCAATTCTCAGTACAAACCTGAGCTGAAGGCAAACACTAAAGTTCCTCTATTTTTATGATTCTGTGAGGAAGCAGCAGCATACGCCTTGTGCCTTTGCAAGAACTCTGCATGCCAGAACTACTGATCTCCTCCCAATCTGTCAACCTTGACAGGCTTCTAGGCAAAGAGGCTGCAATGGGCAAA
>NW_009715291.1:0-4492 GCF_000703405.1 Apaloderma vittatum
GGGCAGGGGGCCATGCCCGGCCTTCGGTGTAGAGCCTTCTCCTGGCGCAGTGGTGCCCACGGCCAGAGCAGCACAACCTGAATCCACGCCTCCTTCCATGTCTTTCGGGACTCGGCTGAGGGTGGGTGTCACCCCCAAAGCCTGCTGTACATGTGGAAGTGGTAAGAGCAGTCAGCTGGCTGGGACAGGAGAGGAGGGAGGATGTTTCATGGAGAAAGTCGAGGGGCTCCGTCTCTCACCCTGCCGGGCCCTGTGCTGGTCAGAGCTTCCCCTCGGAGCAACCGGCCTCATCAGCAAGGCAAGCAGCAGATCCAGCCTGCAGGTGAGTCAAAGAACCAGGGCCTGCCTAGCAGGATTTGCAGAGACCTTGCAAAGGGCACTGGAACTGCTGAATAATGGAAATACTAGCATGGGGAAACATTTTGTTTTCTGAAATGGGGCTAGAGGATTTATTGGCAGCAAAATAGTGCCCAAAGCTGCAGTGTCCAGGTAGCTTTCCAGGCCAGCGTGATGTTTGCTGAACCCAGGGCTGCGGGCACCAGCAGGTAAAGGGACTCTTTGGTTAAAGAAAATAAGCCTGCCATAACTTTCTGAAGAAGCGGTATCTCCTAGCTTAAGTCCTGCTTTGCTGTTACCTTAATATGGCACAGGGCTGCAAGATTAGCAGCACTGAAAGGATGTGAGGATAACTACTGGTTTTTTAAGAGAATTTTAAACAGTTAGAAAAAAGCCCTGTCTTCCCTCCTTTCTGTCAGGGCCCTTTGAAACCTTTTCAAACCATTCCAGCTCCCTAGATTAATCCAGGAGCCAGAATTCATCTTTAGGAAAAATATCCCTTTCAGGTCACTACAGCGCTATTTCAATCAGAAGCAGCAGTGATGTCCCATTTTAAGTTAACTGCAGGTAGTAAAGGTCGCTCTGCCCTCCAGCAGCCAGACATTGGAGTAACATGAACACGTGCTTCAAAAACTGGAGTCGTTGCAAAGTCTGAGACACTCTTGTCCCGTTCTGGCAAGTTTTGGGCTCTTGGAAAGTGTCTTCTGGGGTGCCTGCATCTCCATCCCACAGCCTAAGCAGGGACTGCTCAAGGGGCACAGAAGCAAGCAGGACAGAAGCGCTTTTCTCCTCAGCCTGCAGCACCGCATCCAAGTGTGGATTGGAAAAAAAATGGAAAAAAAAAGAAAAGCAAACTGGAATAATGCAGGAGAAATTCTACTGTAGCAATAGCATCGCAAGACACTTTCAGAAGAACAGTATTGTTATTAGCTACAAGAAGCAGCCAGCCTAGAACAGACCACGTTGCTCACACAGCATTTGTTCAAGGGAAAGGAATTTCTTATTTACTTACTGAAGCTACTGGCTGCAGGAACAGGCACTTGAAGTCTCTTGCACTACCCACGGAAGCAGCTTGGATCATGGGTTTCTGCCGGCTGATCTCAGCCCTGTCTGGCAGCGGCAGGTTTGAATCTCAGCTCAGGAGCCACTGCCAGCGCCACCGGCCCTGCTCATCCCCTCAGCCCCTTCCAACCAGCCCTGTCACGCTTGCTTCGTCAGGGGCACATGTGCCCCACTGCCTTCGGCTTCCCACTGAAGAGCCCACACGTAATTCACACCAGAAATTAGGGGTTAGAAAATTTTATTTGCTTTTTTGGTAACAGGAACTGCTCATTTACCAGGAAGGATGATGCCATCATACTGTGAGAAAGGGGAAAAAAAAAAAAGAAAAAAAAAAGAACAGAAGAGAACCAAGTGAGAAACTACCATCATGTAAAGGTGCAGCACTGCTGGGCAGAAAAGTGAGTCACCACATTCATTGCACTACACGGAACAGCAGTTCTCCTGCAGCTAACTGCATTTCTAACTGCATTTCTACCTTGCTGCTGTGCTGCTAACTTCCAAGAGGGGCTTTACTCAGATTATTCAACGGCTCATTAGGCCAAGGAAACGAGCCCCACCCCTCCCAGGCTCATCTGACCCTACATTCATCCCTTAAACAGTCCCAGGATTTGGCCCTGAAGGTAACTGTGCCCCAGTAAGTAAAACCAAGCAGAAGGGGGAGAAAAAAAAGCCATTCAGGAGTCAGCTGGAGCCCGCCCTGTGCCGGACGTCACCTGTGGAGCAGCCTCCAGACAGACTGCCCACCCTGCCCACCTCTGAAAAAGTATCAGCAGTCCCCACCTCTGAACGTTTCCAATCAAGCTTTTGGCATCCAGTCTGTGTCAGAGAGCGCCAGGGACACATAAGCCCAGGAGCTTGTTTTATTTGGATTGCTCCATCCTCCAAGTCTGACAGCTCAGCTAGGAGCTGTCTTGTGATCCACATACAGACAGCACCTCCCAAAACTGCAGCAGACAGATTCACACAGGAACTGACACTTCCAGCTGTCCTGCAGAGCTGCCCTTTCAGTTCAGCACAGAATCAAAAGGGGTGTGAAGAGCGCTCCTGCTCCAACTCCCTGCTCCAGGGCAGCACAAGCTCAAAGTCAAGGATTTAAGCAGTGATCAAGATTTCACCCTGCCCAGTGACTTGTTCCAGCCCTTCTGCATTGAAGCATTTTGCTGATACTTGCTAGGAAACTCCTGGGATACAAAAATAAAGATGGAATTTACCTTTTGCTGAAACCAGCGCATGGCTTCCTCCTTTCCAATTCTGTGCTTGGCTCCAATGTTGCCAGTCCTGCGCTTCTTGTCAGCAATGCTGAACCCAGGCCTGCCCAGCACCTGCCAGGAGAGGACACCAAGAGCACAGTTTCATTCTGGCCTATTTCATTCCGGCATTTACTTTCTTACGCTTAACAGTTTTCCAGGAGAGAAGGCTAGAATTTCCACATCTCACTGTCCGAGTCAGGTTCAAGACTTCCAGAGAACATTATCTTTTACAGCCTCAGTGCAAGCTGACAACTAAGTAATTTCTGAGCCGCCAGGTACCATGATGGGGACAGTTGCTAGCTTGGACAAGTTAGCACATACCCTGACTCACAGAAACCAAAATGAGCATGGAAGACAAACTATTCCATACCCAGAGGCCTCAGCTCTTGAGAAGAAGATTCACTGAGCAGCACGGCTAACACGTATGGAACAGCTTCCCTCTATTGCAGAGCTTGAGCGTGCAGCACAGCAGAACGGAACCACTCTCCCCCGCCACCACCGCGGCTACGTGACCCAGCCCTCTAAACACAGGACGAATCTCCCAGCCCACCTTTCAGTCTGCACCCCTGACGCTCCCGCTGCTCATTCCCTCCCTCCTTCCCTCCCCAACCCTGGCAGAGCTGTTTCAGTGTTATCCCCGGAGTACCAGCGAGAGCCACGGTATTTGTTTGTGAAGAGACTTTGTGAGCCATTTCATAAATCACGGTTTTTTACAGCAGCCCTGGGAATCTCAGATTAGACTTGGATTTTGTTGACAATTTTCCATCTTCCAGCACCAGGCAGCAAGTTAATATCAGCCAGCTATCGTTCCAGGTTCCTTCCAGAGCTTTCACACAAGCCCAGGAGCCGCAAGGAAGCGGAGAATACGCACCACGTAGAAGTCCAAGCCGTAGATACCAATACTGGGATCGTATTTAATCCCCAGATCGATGTGTTCCTGGATTCCAAAGCCAAAGTTCCCCGTGTCTGAGAAGTTGTTTTTCCTCAACTCGTATTCTCGCACCTGAAACATTTGTAGTCAGGGTCACTATTTTGTTATTGACTGCAGAGTTAAGAATTCCTGGGTATTCCAACTACTGCCACACCCACAATTCTCTTACGTGCTACTAAGTCTTTAACCCTAGGGTTTTGCTCCCTCAGCCTGCTCCTAAATCACAGCAGTAAAGAACTTTGGGAGAAAGCAGAACCTGCCGCCACACGCTCTTAAATAAGCACAAAGCAGCAAGCAGACAGACCAAGAGCAGCCAGTGTATTGAAGCAGCTCCTCCAACCCATAACCAACCCGTAACACCCACGACCGGCCCGTAACTGGCCCAGTGCAGCAGTTCAGAGCACGCACTTGTGCAGTTAGTACAGATCAAACTCCTGTTCTTTCACAAAACAAAGACCCAAACCAGCCAAATTCTCACCTTCAACCCCTTCTCCAGAATCTCCTCTGCTTTGGCCCCGCGAACCGTGCAATGAACAGCAATCTTCTCATTTCTCCTGATTCCAAAGGATCTTACAGTGTATCGTGCTGCAGGCAGCAATAATCACACTTAGAGGCTATTCAAAGAATTCCCACCCAAGGGATTCAGAACTTAAGACTAAAGAAAATAGTTTAAAGAAGAAAAAAAACAAAACCATAAGGCAACCACAAGTTCCCTTCTTGGAGATGAGCGCAGAGCAGCAGCCCCAGTCTGGAGGCAGAACCAAACTGACAGGAACGACCACCAGCACCCAAATATTGAAGGTTCTTAATTCGCACCAAGACCCACAGCAAAGCAAACCTCCCCAGGCTGGCTCTGCCAGGGAGCCGCGCTGCCCGCCACCCTCTGCATCCTCGGGAGAGGAAGCAAAACAAA
>NW_009715292.1:0-244 GCF_000703405.1 Apaloderma vittatum
CGGTGATGTCCAGCCAAAGGGAAGGAGCTCCTTGCTGAGTTGTGAAACTCCCAAAAGAAGACGTCAGGGTAGTGGGTCAGGGAGGGCTGTCATTCACCTAAAATGTTTGTATCTTCCCAATTACTCACCCCATGGGGGCCCCTTTCCCCTTTTAAATACATGTGGAGACCCGTGTGTCCTGGCCCCCCACCTCTCCTATACCTGCCCCTGCCCGCTCTGTGTTCCTGCCCATGCAGGTTCCACC
>NW_009715293.1:0-45706 GCF_000703405.1 Apaloderma vittatum
TTTTTTGTTACATATTGTAACCCAAGACACACGCTATCACAAACTTTGCTCCAGAAGAAAGACAACCTGCAAAACGACCAAACTTCAGGGTACACAGGCAGAATATGCACAAATGTATAAAATGCCAGGCTTAAATCTCTCCTTTCTCAGCCAAGTGCCATTTAGGATATCACTAGAGAAGTGAAGAAATATATCTTTACAACATCTTACATCTCTCTGTATTTTGTGGCCAAACCACACATCTGCCCAGATTTTGCTGTTAGAAAAGTACTACAAATGTTTTTCTTTTCTTTAAACACTAATCCCATCGTACATTTCTTTGATAATAACCTCCTTATAATATCTTTCCTATCACAGAAAGGCATCACAGAACCACCCTCAACAAGGAGGAACAAGAGGTCGTAAGATGAGTCTTAATGACAACATCAAGCTTTTGAAAAAATCAAGGGCTGAAGTTAGTCACCTGGAACCACACCTGCCAAGTCCTCAGAACTCAAAAAACTTGATGTGCATGGAGAAGACACTGATTTCCACAAGTGCCACACACACACACTGCTTGCTCCCTGTACACAAATACAAAATCACGTTTAGGTGCTTACATAGGGAATCTGGTGGTTAACTGCAGCTCGCTGTGTTCTAAGGGCTTGGCCAATCTTACTAAGGAAGAGGCACTTTTCCGAGTACTTCAAAGGTAAAAAAACCCCAAACTACATGAACAAAGTTATATATCTCATAATATTTTAAAAATAAAATAAATCACTGGCTATTCCAGAGCTTCAGCTATCAAGTGTTACAGACAAAGAGGGAATCCAAATCACCTACCTGATCCATCACATTTTAAATGCTAAGATAGCTGCCTAAGGTGACCAACTCTTCTGGGAACTCTTTCAGAGTACCTAATTTACTGAGCTTTTAACACAGGCATTTACAGTTAGAAAAATACTCACTCTCCCATGGCTGCAAACACCTGCTCCAAGGAGACACCACTGTAAGTGTATTTTGAAGCAGTTACATACTTTAAACAACAGCAAACTGTGTCCCTTCATTTCAGAGGTCCCAGCCTCTGTCTGCAAGTGAATACATATATACTCAACAAAGCACCCTGCTGCCCTGATTCTTACCATCTACTTGGTCAGACAGAGATACAACAGACCAACTAAAATCTCATCTAAAAAGCCATAGACTCAGTACACCTGAGCACAAACCAACACACACCTCTGAAGCACAGAGACAGACACATCCATATCAAACAACCAACTGCAGTGCTCAAATTTCTGACCCTTCAACCACAGAAAACGCAGATTTTATTTGTGGTTATGGATCTAGCTATTCATTACAAAATATCTTTCAAAACACACTGGTATATACTGTCATGTTGAAATCTACAGTTGAGCTTCTTGGACAACTTCCATTCATAAAACAGAAAACACAAGACTAGCTGAAACTTCTTATACAGGTACAAAATTGCAGCAGAGCATTGATCTCTATCAAGTAAGAGAAACACACCAAAGCTGTACAGTGTTGTAATATTTGTAATCAGCAATCAACCAACATAGAACAATGATGTATAACCTATAATACTCTAATGTTTGAATACAGAAGTTTGTAACATTTCTTTAATGGTTTCTTTTTATAATTTTATACTACATTCATTATTGAAAATACTTAAAACTTTCAACTAGGATATGAAATATGTACAGGTGACAACACCTGTAGTTCATTAAAGAAAGAAAACATGTCATAAATACTATGTACATTATGACACAAGCCAATCACTACCTACATAATATTACAAACACCTTAACCCAAAACTACAGAGAAAGAATTGCTTGATTAGGATCAGGATACAAAACAGAACTCCAGAATGCTGGCTTCTCTTCAGTGTCCTTTTACATTATGTCTTATGCCACCGCAAGCATCACCTGCTCAACAGTATTTCATGCCTGTAAACCATGTGCAGTACATTGTCATGGTGCAGCAGTGTCAGGAGAAATTCCTTAGTTACTGTACTCAGGTGAACACTATCCAAAAATTAAGAAATACAGAAAGAAGAGCAGCTGATCCAGAAGCGCAATCTCAATCTTCCTGAGCAACTAGCTATGCCAATTTAATACTCTGGATGAGCATACACACAAGGACATTGGTGCCAGTGATCTACTGCAAATCGATCTACTGAAGACTGCAGACTGAGCCATCTCACACAAGGTGGCTATTTCCAGGGCTGATGAACATCAAGTGGAAAAGATAAAACTTTGCACCGCCATTCCCTGAGGTGCTCTCTGTTTTCAACAGATAGAAGTTCAGCCTCTGGGCCTGTAAAGATAGCCTCTTTTGCAATATTCAAACCACATAATTTTGGAACGCAGGAAGTATTTTTCTATTTCTTTGCAAAGGATGTGCAGTGCACATGCACGTCCCACACAAGGTCAAAATGACAGCTAGACAGAAGAAACAGGAATATTTTGAGCGCTTAAGTGGTATGCAAAATATCTAACTGATTTCAGTGGTGTACGAAAACCCAACAAATTGTGGTGCTCACCATCATGATTATCTGTATATGTTAACAGCTAAGGACCTTAGCAATCCAGTTAGAGTATCCACCACGGTAATTTACTGAAATTAACTACTTCAAAGGCGACCTTTATTAAACTATCTTACCAATACACAGGATTTTTACTTAAGCAATAAACAAAAAATTTAGCATCTCAAGTTACCTTCCTATGTTTCAAGCTTTGGCAGCACAAAGCAACAGCACTGTTACAGCAAGAAGAGGAAATAATGAGGAAAACAGAAGTTAACACACCCTAGCACTACTAAAAAATGGCTACTAAGTTATCACATCCCTATGCTTGTGCATGATATGACGTATATTTGTATGATTGCAAGATCTTCAGCAAATTCACCAGGTCAGTTGCATTTACAATTCCGTTCCAGTATTGACATCCTCAAGTATAATGTCTTCGTGGCACCTCAGCTGTCAACTTCAATAATACCTTCACTCCCAGAGAAGTAATTTTCAAATGAAAATTTGTGCCTTTCAAGTAGGGTGCCCGGTGGCTACAGCATACTTACTTGCCAGGTCTCGGTTAAACAGTGCTTCTTCGCTTACTGCGCATTTACGGGTTATAACATGTGCTTGCTCATCACAAATCTTCAACAGACAAAGCCAGCCCAAAGTAAAATACAGAAACAAGAGAACTTGGAAGAAGAGTCCCGAGCACTGTACCTGTTCACAGATCTTACAGCTCCATCTAGCTCCGCACAATGGAAATCACTGGGACATCTAAGAAACTGCAACCTAAAACCCAAGAAGTCTCAGCCAGTGCAGACACACACGGATAATGCTATCTGTAGATACACTAATTCTTAACAGGCACAGTTGTAATTTTTAAAGGCAAATGATTTAACCACTTCTGCGCATGTGTATCTACTCCTCATTCTGACCACCCTCTCCTCACTGATATAGTTCATTTAGTGAAATGAGTGCACTGTCAACAGATGAAACGGGCAGGCTATGGACTGCCTACTTTTTGACCTAAACCACCTCTCACCACCACACTGTTTCAATACGTTACAGCTATACCTTGTCACCAGAGAGAAGAGATCAAGACTTCCCCAGAGACTCCAGTGATGTGGAAACAAAGAGCCGCACTTGGCTAAGCACGGGCTCTGCCCCACAGCTTGGGAGACACCTCTCAAAGCCCTTGCAGCCAGCCAATGGGCCCCACAAGGAGGGTCACTTGCACGGCAGGATACACAGTTTCAGTGGGTATCTGCTCAATAACATTAGACAAAAGGGTACATACTCATTTGTATCAGAGTAAAACACCAGGTCACTGATTCCTCTCCTCTTTGGCGGGGGGTTAACTCTTGTATGTCTAAACTAATTCACAAGCTTTGTGCTTTATCTAAAGTACTGTCATTTTGACTCTCTGGAGTGAAAAGATATGCAACACATGAACTCTTAAATAAGAATTTTTATAAAATACATTCTGTCAAGATTTTTCCTCAGTTCATATTGATGTTTACTTAACAGCATAAATTCAACTGTTCAACTTTAAAGATTCTTCAACAAGTCATCACAGTGTGTACTTGTACCAAATTTTCTTGCCACAGGGAAAACTATATCCACTACAGATCCAGAACTCCAATTTGAGATCAAGATAAAATGTTACATAAGATTAGCTTAGTTAAAAAAAAAAAATAGGAATAGAACCGAACTCTGTTAATTTTCAGTAGGACGCATTGCAGGTAACTAGGCTTGGCAAGATACAAATCAAAAAAATGTAATGGCTTCAGGCGCTATACTTATAAAAAAGCCTAAATATCTTCATTTATTTACATATATAGGTTCAATTCTTCTCAAACAGAGCATTTTTGAGCAAATCTAAGGTCTGCTGCTCCACAGCTGCTATTATATATTCACAAAATAAGAAGAAACATAACTATTAGAAAGAATAAATCAACATTTTTCATGGCAATTCCTGTTATTTTTTTCATTATCAAAATGAGTTTCTATAGCATAACTAATATTTCTTTACAACTCTTCACCAATATTCCTCCAGCTCTTGGTGTGACAGACTGCTGAATGATCACAAAGTAACAGCAGACAGCAACACATTGCCAAGTTTATTTAGGAAGTTTAGTCTCTTTCAAAAAGGAAAATCTCCAGCAGTACTTTGAATTTCACATAGAGTACCCCAAATCTACCACATATTTTCTCATAACTGGAGTAACAACCTTACATATTACAATACCAAGCATCTCTTCTCCTCATTTGTGGAAAGCTCTTCACACAGATTAAACAGACGTTGTGCTAGAATGACACATAAAACATTAAGAGGAATACACTGAAAATCAGCAATTTTCACCAAAAAAAAATTAAAAGGGTTTTTAGCACATACTAGGCTTTCTTTTCTAAAGTATGATTTGGGTACTTCTCGTGCTTCTGAGATCCTGTGACTAAAAACCAAAAAACAGAAGAACAGCTGCTAGGCAAAAACATTCAAGCCTCAGCCAGAATTTTGCTTGTCTTTTCAAGGCTACCGCACAGAGGGATGGCAACCAAAGTTTCCAAAAATAACTAAGCTTTATTAACCAGTGTCAGTCTTTAACTGAATGTGTCTTCATGTTCTAAAACTTTAAAGATCTTTCACTGAACTCTCACCTCAGTCCTCAGCACTGCAGCTACTCCTGGAGGCTGCTCCTCAAATATTTTGCAGCAAGGTGCAGGCAGAGCCAGCACCTTCACTGGGAGGCGGCCACAGGGAGGAAGGTGGTCCCACATGACAGGGAGGTTGGATTAAATGATCTCTAAGGTCCCTTCCAGCCTAGGCCATTCTAGGATTCTGTGAACTACACTACTGTTGAGGTTTTCTTTTTGTTTTGGTGTGGGACTCATTTTGTCTTGTTGAGGGTTTGTGTAGGTGTTGGTTAAGGGATTTTTGTTTTATTTCTTTGCCACTGTTGGTTTTTTTCATGGTGGTGTTTGCGTTGGGGTTTTTTGTTTTGTTTGGTGAGTTTTTTTTGTTTACAGGTTTTGGTTTTAAACAAACAAACCAACACACACACACACAGAGAACACACCACAACAGCGAAAGCACAGACTACAGGAAAATTCCAGGATGCTGAGAAACAGGGTTCCTCTTGAGCCCACAGAGCTTTGTGCCTTACTCTCAGGCATCAGAAGATAAACTCTGCCTGAGAAATAGTGAGAAAATACATCTCCTCCTTGCATGGGCAATGGAAACTTAGGAAATCTCAACAGGACGCTCATGAAATGCTCTCAAGATCTCTGTTTAGCTAAGCCAAATAAAAGAAATGCAAATCATTATAAATTGAGAATGATTTGCCACCACTGAATACAGTTGTGCTCTAAAACTCACAACAGATGCCTGAATGAGAATTTTTCAGCATCCAAAGAGCTGGTGCCTTTATCAGCATAGACTGGGCTAAACAGCAGCAGCTTGGCCACCACGAGGCCACTGCCCACACAGAACCACTCCAAGTGCCAGAGCAAGCGCGCTGAAATATCCTCGCGTCCCACAGGGATCCCGTAAGCACCGAGATGTGATCAGGTCTTCTTTGTCTCATTTTTCAGAAATCCTAATTCCGCACCACCAGTCTGAGCAGAAACTGAGAAAAACTGAACCTCTACTGAAAATGTAGTCTGTTTTACAACAGAAACTGGAAGTTGGCCTCCAGAATAAAATGCTGTTAGCAGTGCTGTCTCAGTCACAGGACAAGGGAACAGGGAAACTTGACCTCACGTTGCTATCGGCACCCTTTGGAATAGAAGCAGAAAAGGAAGGAAACCAAAACCTGCTACTCAAAAAAATACTCATCTCTGACTGTGCACCCCAGAGACAATTACAGAAAACCTCCCTGACAGAAGTTTTTATAGCCCAGTTCATTCAGTTCCAGTTGTAAAAATCTTGACAAAATAAAGTACTCTGATTAAATTTAATTTCCCAAAGTCATCAATACTGCAAACATGAATACTTTTCCTAAATCTTCCGTATGTAGTTCCTGAAAGACAAAAGAAACTACCTCAAGATGATCATATGTCATAAAAACCAAAAACTACTACAATGAATAGAGACGATGTCCACTGAAAACCTCTAAGTTTTTAATAATGCCAAAGATCTCAAGAGAATTTATACAGCTTTATTTTCCTTGTATTTTTGTTTACATAAATTAAGTACAAATATTTGACTAAAACTACTGTTGAGGTTTAATGTACATTTTACCAAAACAAGTAACTTAAGAATTAATAAGACACTGACAACACCATAAATCCCGTTTCACAGTGAGCCGTGTTAGTCTCCACATTAATCTGCTTAAAATTCCTAACTTTTAAGAATGAACAAGGGCAGCATTACAGGCTTATAACAAGGTTAAGCTTGAGAAGTTCTACTAATACTCTCCCTAAGGCTACCAGGAAATTCCTTAAAGCAAGTGAATTTTTGGCTTTGCTGAGGATTATGCTCTAGGGTAGTTTGTTCGAGCTCCCAGAGACACCAGAGTTTGTATCTCATGTCTGCATCAGTAGCCTGTCTGTTTTGGGGGGCTCACTAGCTGAGATGCTCATCAGGAGTCACAGAATAAGTTAACAGTAAAATCTGGAATTCTGCCATGTTCGCTCTCCATATCCTCCACATAAATTAAGTTTTAACTGACTGTCAAGCATCTGATTAATCTGTAAGAAATAACAGTTTATCTGTTTAAATTCCAGATACTCAAGAGCACAACTGAGGCCCTTTGAAAAAAAAGTGATAATCTGTTGTAATGGATCCATGAGAACTGTGTCTACACACAGTTAATGCACTAATACATTTCCTCAGTTTGAAAGGGCAGGAGAAAATCAGGTTCATCTTCCCTAACCACAATCTTCTGCATTTATTTCTTTAATGCTTCTTCTATACCACAACTGTGACACTTGGAATTTTAATCAAACAAGTTGCTATAGATATGCAACTCTACACGAACCTGAAAGCTAATGTAGAAGTTTACTGCTAAATAAAACTAAAAATAACCTTCTTTCAGGTCACTGCCTGAATCTTATATTTACTGAAAAACAACTCCAAGATAACTTATTTCAGCAGCTTTACTGGCAAAATTCAGAGGAACCAGCGACTGATCTCAAAAACCTGTAAATAAAACAACTGAGCACAGCTTAACACAGCCTGTCATCTCTGCCGGACTGCGCAGACACCTTAGTGAGCAGTTCAATAGCTATCTGAAGAGGTGCAATTTAGTGAACCCACAATTAGTAATTGCCTTGCCTCATTCTGCCAGCCAGAAAGGACGTTTGTAACTATTTCAAATAAAGGAATGGTTGCTGAAGTACCGTGAAGGGAATTGGTGTCCACAAATAAAATTACATTTATTTCTACTAAGTGGTGTTTCAGGTTCAGTTGAACAGCTTACTCTATCTAGAGATGGGAGCCAGCTTTCAGCCTGGTACCCAGTATGACAAATAACTGGTGGTGTACGTTGGGGTTGTTGTTTTGGGGGGTTTTGTTGTTTGGAGTTTTTTTTAATTATTATTACTTGGTTTAGTTTTTTAAGTAAATACTGCATTTGTGACTCGGGAATCCAGTAGGGAGTAGGCATGTGTGGAAGAGCTCACAGAATGAGTATTTTCCCACAATTTGAAGGAAATTCAAGGAACATGTTTCATCAACAACTTTCATTGCTGGTTTTACTCCAGGTAAGTGTTCCCCGGGCAGGTGCCTATTTCCCAAGACATGCAGAAAGCCTGCTCATTGCAACTTTCTTCTGCTTCTGATATCTGATTTAGGAATCAATGCATTTTTTCTATTAGTAGTTAAAGAAACCAGTCTGTAGACTTTGATTGCTGGTAATTCATCATTAACCTCAGTTAGAAGCACGAAAACAAGACAGCAAAGGAAAATCTGTACAGGACTTTTCTTCTCCAGTCAAAAACATTATATAAAAACTAGTTTGGGGGATTTAAGAGGTATGAAAGTTAATAACTGGCTTGAAACAACAGTCCTCCAATTCTTCCACCCAAAGCTCACATTGCTCCACCGTTATTACCAGGTGTTGTCAATAGACCTTAAAAGCCATCATTTTCAGTAATACGAAGTAACAAATGTTTTCAGGCAGAAGGATTTATCTTGCATAAATATGAGACCATCTAAAACAGAGCATCATCCCCCCTCAGCGACTCAGCACTCTGCAGAACACCGGGTTTAAGGCACAGGTAAGGAGGCCCAACAGACAGGTCATGCTCCCTAAACCAACTTCTTCCGCAGAGAGGCACACGAGAGCAGATGTGAAAAGAACACAGGCTTGAAACCACAGCATCTGCCTTGGCCTCAGCTCTCACATTACTTCCAACCTTTCACTCCTGGACTCGCTGTATAGGAGTCTCTGACCAGCTATCACCAGCAATATAATGCATCTGAATACCTTGCTTGGGCATCATTTTCAATAATGAAGAGCATCACTTAGCTTAACAACTTTGTGCTAATGCTCCTTGGCGAATTTATGAAATTGAGGCCTCATTAAGTGACTGCTGATGCACTCTCAGGAGGAAAAGCATAGTACAACTACTGGCAGAAGAAACTGTACACACTGCAGTAACAGGGTGATTAAAAAAAAAAAAAAAATATTTCAGCACGTAAGATCCTTCATCTCATGCTTTCTTAACATATCCTGAATTATGTTTTCCAAAGCAATATTTGTAAGACCTATTTGCTTCACTTCGATTCATCCACACTGCAATTAAGTTATATGCACAACTTAAATAAGTTAGCACTTAAAAATGGAAAAATTAGAACTTTTATACAATTAAGAATTACGATCCTCTAGGGGACTGTCTGTCTGCAAAATTACTACTTGTCACTGCTACATTAAGGCACAAGCCAAAGGAAAATTGACTTCACCTTCTGGGAAATGTAATGATCCCCAGAAATTCTCTGCTTAGAGTTAAGTCAATTGTCATTCATTAATTCGCTTATTCCTGAAAAAGCTTCTGCTCCAGCCTCACCTTTCTCTCTTCTGTTCTTACTGTTCTTTGACAACAAGTTAATTTTCAAGATTTCAGTTTCTAAAAACAAATGTGGGGGTCAGAGTGCTACAAAGATTTGCCAGGTTCAAACAATTTCATATTAAAAGTGATTTTATGGTACTTCAGTTGCTCTCTAACAAATTGCGTGTACTACCTGCTGCAGTAAAGCTCTTTTGCTTTTACTTTTTAAGAATTGCGATCGTAAAAATTAATGACCCAGTTTTAGTGAAGCTTTGGGCTACAGAATACAAATGCTATGTAAACTGTAGGGACAACCAAAACGAGCACTAATGCCAAAAGAGAGACCCTGCTCTAAGCTTCGGCAAGCCAGTTCCACAGAATACCCAGGACTTTACTGCTTCCATCGGGTGCAATTTTGAGTGCTGCGTTTCCTTCATTGTTGCCAGCTTATTATTTCCATAACTGCTCTGTTTTATCACTGGTTGGAAGAATAAAGAAATCTAGCTCAAGTTCACTGTTTACTGAGCCGTGTTTCTGTCAGACTGTCAAAAAGTATGTCAAATGTAATGGGAGATAGAAAAACACCAGGAATGCTTACATAGAAGCGACTGAACTGAAATTTCCAATTCATTTCACACAGAAATCCTTTTATTCAAAGTCAAT
Organism: Apaloderma vittatum; assembly: GCF_000703405.1. NCBI lineage: Eukaryota > Metazoa > Chordata > Aves > Trogoniformes > Trogonidae > Apaloderma > Apaloderma vittatum. The sequence continues at coordinate 10,163 of NW_009715293.1, forward strand.
GTAATCATAAACTGTTTCAAAACTGAGCTTAATGCTACATTTTAAGATTGCAGGTTCTATTCCAAATTTTCAAGGCAATATTATTAAAAAGGAACCAAATAATTTAATAATTTTTCTTTTCATAGTGACTGCACGGTACAAATGATTACTTAGGAACAAAAACTCTATGGAAATGTACTTTCTCTTCATGACCCAAGATCACAAAAGTCATCTTCACCCTACTGATAACTTTCCTGACTCACAAGTGGAGTCTGGATCTGGAAAATGAGATGTAGAAAGATATCTGAAAGGTGCTGGACATGTTTCAGTTGACAAGATGTGATGCTGTGGTGTTAGTGAGACAAGACAAGACTGTACTTTTTAAGTTCCATCCTAAAATTCAGTTAGCACTGAAACATGCTTCTAATTTTGTGCTGAGTAGATCTGAATTATACATAGGACATTATAGAAGCTAAAAACATAATTATAGGTAGATTAGAAAAAACTGTAATGATACTCATAAACTTCCCTCCTCTTTTTAACCCAACTTGGCTCCACGGCAATTCAGCAGCTCAGGCTTCCAGCTCGTGGTGCGAAGGGACAGTGTGCTCAATGAACTGCTCCCGAGCCAAGGAACCAGGACTTATTACAGAGAGCCCCAAGGGACCCCTCTACGCCAGCTGTCCGCAAGCCAGCCTTCCGTCTGGTTACAGGCAAAAGTAATTGTAGGAAACTCCCCCATACCCACACACACCACACTGTTCTGAGTCACAAATTTTGAAAGCAAAATCCTCTATAAGAACATTGCTCCTCTTTAACCAGCTATGCAGTTAATATTGAACCAATATTACTAATATTCTTCTTGATACTTAGATCTTGAGTTTGTTAGCTTTGGGTTTTTTTGGTTTTTTTTTTAACCTTCCAGCAGCAATCCATCACACAAAATAACTTTCTACACAAGCTGTCAATAAGCTGCACTGAAGCATTATAATTCAATTCTGTCCATTTAGAAGAATATCACTTTGGTTTGTTTTTCAAAGCAAAAAGGAAAAATAACTAGATCTACTTTTAATTCCACAGCCTATCAATCAGATAAATACAAGCTTTCAGGTTCCTCTTTTCACAGCTGACACTGTCAACATATTTAAATGTTAAGTAGCTACCCAGAGGTTCTGACTCCTGCTTTGGAACTCTAGAGACTAGGCTTAAAAAGCCAAGAGAAAAATAAATGCTCTTCTATTTACACTTCTGAATTATGATGATCGTGGCAAGGAATCTCTCAGCAAGCCTCACTACATACCATAAAATTTTCTGAAGTAATAATTTCTGAGTATCTTCAGTCTTCACAGTGAGTTACTCAGATATTAAATTTCCTATGAAATTAACATGACCTCTGGAAATGCAGCATCTTAAATTATATTATTTATTCAAATGCCATATACCTTACTAGATTTTATACATTATTACTAACAACTTCAGAATATTAGGAAGTTAATTTCTAAAATTACCCTGTTTTATTATTAATGTTGCTCCACTAAAATCAAAGGAGTTTAAGTGGAAATAAGGTTCTCTGTACAGCTTTCTAACTCTCCAAATGGACTGCAGCTGATAATAGCAAGTCTAAGGCTGGTTCTTTTACTTTGCCTAGTCTGACAGGTCCTGGAAGGCAGGAGAGGGCTGCCCGTCTGAAGCCAGGTGGTGTCAAGAAGGTAACTCCGAGGAATTCTATTACAGCAAACAGAAGCCATGGTCAAGCACATCTGCTCAGATCTGCTAGAAAGTTAAGAGTTCACCTACAGAAGCCCACCTTCATATTTATGAAGTATCTTCAGAAACCTATTTGTATGAAAGTATTAATCCCCAGTTAGCCTCCTAAAACTAAAACAAACAAACCAAAAAACTCTACAAAACAACACAACCAAACAAAAAAACTAACCAAAACCAAACAATAAAAAAAATAACCAACACCGAAACCTTCAAACAACATTAATGGTGAGAAACATATCACTCCTCTTTCTCCTAACATGGGAAAATTCACGAGTACAGGTATGTTACTGAAAGCAACCACGATACTACCACCGGCTGGCTGGCACATACCAATTGCATGTGTGTGTGCGGAGGCTATCGCTAGTATTACCAGTATTAGCAGCACCTTGCAGCTACAATATTTCTTAAATGCTCAAATTTCCCAAGCTAAAAATTATAATGCCATCAGATCTTAAAATCATCCATATTGAAAATACCCGATTCAGAGTACAAATCTTCCAAGCAGAAGCAAAAGAGTGAAATCTAATGAGGAAAAGCTAAAACAAGATAATGAATTCAGAAGCAACACGAATTGCAGGCTCAAGCGTGCTCTCATTGAAATAGATGTGGCTTAACTCATGCTTAATGCTGTGCAAACATGCCTGCTGGATAAAGACTGAAGTTTAGAATTTGAGGAGGTTTTAGAACAAGTTTTGAAGCTGCTAACAAACGAGCAAGGTTTACTGAATCTTACCCAAACAGCACTTCACAGTTCAGCTTTGGGCTACTTTTAATAGCTGTCCGCTCTGCAGCGTAAGTATTGAGTTAACCCGAAAATTCATGTAATCACTTCAGTAAGATGTTCAAAGTACATTCAGGAACATAGCTAACTTTAACAGAAATGACTTTTTCATCCTTCATTTCTCTTGAAAGCACAACCGATATATTTTGACATTAGGGTTTACTTTTCCCTTGCCAAGCTGGACATGTATGTAACAAGTCTTAACACAGTTAGAAACTGATTTATATACTTAGCATATGGGTGAAAAAACAGAAAAAAACCTTTGTAGGTAATGAACATGACACAGACCTGGAGCGAGGGTCTTCCCAAAATGTCTGTTATTTAATTTTATTTACTCCCTGATGTAACAGTAAAGGGCTTACCCACCCGCTCTCCAATCCAACTGCCTCCTGTGCAGCACTGCAGGTCTTTCTAAATCAATTTTTATCACTCACTGAGTCTTAAACTCATGCTCTTCACTGAAGCATTTAATTCAATACAAGTCTTAACTCTGTTCTGGAAGGAGTGGGGTGGCAAGGGAAGGGAAAAGTATCACTGGTAAAGCATCAGTAGAAGAAGATACAGAAACAGTTTGTAAGACAAGAAAGTTCACTGGTGTTGTGAAAACCTATTTCCTTTGTATTATCCCCACGCTTCAAACACACACAAGGAAGGTGTGCACAACTGGGTTCTGACATGTTGCAAAGCTTTCCTATCCCTTACAAAAAGTATATTTTAGTATTTCTTCTCATTACATTTTTCTTCAGAACAGTATCACTTGAGATAAAATAATATAGCATAAAACCACATTCTTGGCAGCTGAAACTCAGGATATTTTAATGCTACAGAGTGGAGTGCAGGAGATGCTACTTCAACTCTGGAAGAATATCTGTAATGGACTTAAAACAGAAGTCCTGTACCGCAATAGTAAATTTGACAGTGGCATCAAAAAAAAAAAAAAATCTACCAATTGTGGGTACACAGACATTGTTCTCTGACCAAAAAAATTGCTCAAACTGTGAAGCCAAGAAATCACACTCCTGGTATAAGTAGATAAAACACTATACCGCATTCCAGCTCAAGGACACCTAACAACACAACTACAAAGGCAATTCTAACCATGAAAAAATAATTGTATTAATTGGGGAAGAAACTAAAAACTGAATAATCTCTCTGTAATGACATAATCAAAAAGTCCCAAATCAGGATATAAAGGCATCAGGCTGAAAATAAAACAAAAAATAATACAAATTTTCAATTTTCTGGGACATTCCATAAACCACATAAAACAGTGTCTGGTATTTACTGTATCTGAACTTCTACAACCACTTCTCATGCTAAACTTTGGGAGTGACTGAATTTCAATTATTTCCTTTCATACTGTGATCACAGAACCACAGAATCCACTGGGCAAGAACAGTGTCTGGAAGGTGTCACTTCTGTTACAGATGTTTTCATTGCAGAACCTATAACCTGTTAACATTGAACAAGGTCAGGAAGAAGAGCTTGGTGACTGCTTACACAAAAAGAAGATAGTTTTAATATGAACACTTCTTTCTTTTAAACTGATTTTACAAAGTAATTCCGCACAGGTGAGGTAGGGTCCTTTCATCTACTTCAGCAGACACCTCTAAAATCAATCTTAATAGTTACATGCGTTTCAATAACCAATCATAGAGAGAAGTCAAAGAACAGTGACTTAAAAGTACAGATTTTTGACAGACTCCTTCAAAGTTAGCTCAGTCAGTTGAGCATAGCGCTAAAAATGCTAAGGTCGCAGGTTCGATTCCCGTTCGGTCCCCATGTGTTGCCTGATCTAGTCAAGAGGTGGAATCCCTGGTGGCAGGGAGGCTGGATTAAAATGATCTCTAAGGTCCCTTCCAGCTTAGGCCATTCTATGATTCTATGAAGTTCTGTAAGGATGTATTAAAAGCTAATCCTTAGGGCGGGGGGAATCCAACAGGGCCTATAGTGCTCTGTCACATTACAATTTTCTCTTAAAATGGAAGAGCATTACTGAGAAATTACCTAAACTAAACAAAAACATTTGTGAATATTCAAAGATTTCAGGTGATGTTAAAGGAGCACCTTAGACAAGCTACAGAAAATTAATATATTCAAAGACAGTATGAAGCTACAAATAAGCTTTAAAAAACTAAAATGTACCATTTGTCAAATTGACAGCCTAAAGTAGCTCACTTGCGATAAATGATGCGTATTGCATAAAAAGCTAGAATATTAGAAGCCAGCAAAGAGCCAAACAATAAATTACAATGTATCTGTACATCATGCTTTTCCCCTTTTAATAAAGCACACTATCTGCTATGCTTTCTCCCCACCCCTTACAACAACATCTTAGATATTGCATCTGCACATGTTAAAAGATTAGCCAAATGATTAACTACAACTGGGAAGAAGAGTTAAAAAAATATATACATATATTACAAGAATCGGTTATTTTGTTTCGTAACCCAACAGTATTTTGCTACTCTGTGAGAGGATGGCCAGTCTTTGAACAACTGGGCAAGGCAGTTCACCACCACCACATCTTACATACCCCAGCCACAACACTGACATACTGGGGGGCAGTAACCATTCCTTGGTAAAATGACACCTTTGAGCTAAGTTTACACATTTAATTAAAGTCTATAAACATTAGTAATATTAAAAAAACTAGTAAAAGCAAGCACTTTGTGTTTAATTAAAAGGAATGTATGGGGCAAGAGAATGGATTTCTAATCCAGAAGGCAAGAACTAAACTGGATCCTTCTAATGAATGCCTAAATATAACTGAGACGGAAAGGAAAGGCCACAAAGTCTTACCAGAAATTCCAGCTAACAAATACAACAGACAATCACAACTTGTTTTCAAGTATGTCTTAGTACCTACCCTGCTGTTTTTCCTGCAAGTTGAAGATACGTGTGAAATTTGCTACAAGGAAAGATGTGCCACTAATAAGGCTAATTTCAATTAGGAGGCTACCAGCTACTAGAATAAACTTGTTCTTAGGCTGATTATAGGTTTATTTGGTCTACATGACATAAATTTCCTAACCTTTTAAAAAAAGCAATAATATTCTCAACAATAATTTTAAAATTAACTAAAAATAGGAGGCTAGTTCCTTCATTGCCTCAGAATTCATGTGCTGCACAATTTAACTTTGCTTTCACTGGAGCCAGTCACATCCCCTGTGTAGACAGTGGCCCAAAAAGTTTGTAAAATTGAGTGCCAGATTAGAGATTTCTAGTTTTACTGCAACTAAAAAAACACTGCATTTCTAAATTCTATAGCTAACAGGCTAGAGGTAATGTCTAACCTGGATATTCTGGGAGGTGGGGGACACGACACCACACCAATTTTGTTGGTTTCTTTTAAACATCTCTCACTTGGCTACTACGCTCCCTCTTTCCTCCTAAGGCTTCACACTGCTCTTCACTCTGTGTTCTCCACGTACTGAGACCTGCCAGGCCTGCTTGAGCCCAGAAAGAAAAATGTCTGTTGTCTATACTGGCAATTTCTTATCAAAATCCTTCCAAGTTCTTGACAATATAGTATTTAGTACTTATTTAAATGACTCCATAATGACTTGTTGGTATTTTCATGACAATATGTGCATAACATATATTACCCTATAATTGAATTTGCAATCGAGAGTCTTAATATTTTAAAAGGTTACATTGGATTGTACTTTAAACACTAAACTGTATGAACTGTGAAAAAGGCCCGCTCAGGCATCTTCCTCCTTTCTTCACTCTGTAGATTTACTTCAAGGAGAAAATTTTTCCACATGCAGAACATTAACACCAAGAAACTGCTTTTATTTAAATAGTAAGAAAGAATGACACTGAATTCATTTTATCTCGGGCAAATGTATCATTGGACAATAAAGCTGTAGCACTAATGAATTACGGTCTTTCCTACAACTGTTCGTTAGTGCTTACTTTATTGGCTAAGTGTGAAAATGTATAAAGCTCAGTATGTCCTTCTTCCACAACTAAAGGTCTACTTAAAGCTTCAGAGAAAGCTTGAAATAAGTATCAGATATCATACACCCTTTACTTTTGGCTGATTTGTCTTATTAAAAGAATGCTTTGCTCCTCGCCCTCTGCGTTTCTTTTACTTTTTTAAAATCAACTACATAGAAAGTTAAGAGACTCGCTGTAATCATGAAGCCTCAAAGCGTTTGTTTGTATCCTCCCAGGAGAAAAGCACTACCTATGTCTTTGTAAAAATAGCAGCTTGACAAAACTCCAGCTGTTTATGGGACCATCCTGAAATTCATACTTTGGCCAGTCCTGAGAAATAGATTTTTGTTAGTACCCATAAACTCAGAGGGCTTAAAAGCAGGATGGTACTTCTACCATAAATTCTGTAACTGACCGAGAGCTAGAAATTACTCTTACAGGTATAAATAAATTGCCATGTATGAACTGAGCATGCTCTTACAATGACCAGAAGTTGGATTAGCTCTACAAGACCCTGCACTGCTGTGTGACTGGCTCTGTAGACGGACTGACAGAGTAGCAGATAGTATGATTTGGAAAGCCAAATTCCCATTCATGGCAGGGAGGAAATCAAGGAAGCTACAAAAGTAGTAAAACATCTTTAAAGCTTTTCTGCATTCAAGATATACTCCAAAAAGCACTTCTTTCTACTATAAATTTTTTGAAAACATCACATGATCATATGATAAAGGAAGTCTTCTGCACAGGTCACACTTAATGTAATGCATTTCAAATAAACTGGAGTCCTTAAAAATGTTGACTGCTGACTTTTTCAAAATATTCATTCTCAAGTAAAAATTGTCTAATCAATATACTGACCCTGATCCGGTAAGTCATATGAAATTGATGAGTCATTTACAGTCTCCAAATAAGTCACATACAGTAAAAACTCTTTTGAACAAGTTTGTTAAGTTCTCAAGCTAATATACAAAGCCATTTTGACCAGAGGGAATTCCACAGTCCCTAAAGATACCTGTACACAACTGTTTGCCATACAACTGTAGTCAGAGCTGTCTTTTACCCCCTTCCAATAAGTAGAAAAGTCAATTCTCCCCTAACATGTCAATTCTACATATAAAAATGTATACACTACAGAACAGGATTTTCTAACACTCAGTTCTTGAACACACATGGTAGTTCATTTACACAGAAAAACAAGTGTTTAGTAACTTCATTTCCTGCCCAAGGAACATTTACTAAATACCCTGCACTCATGTGCTTATCCCAACTACAGAGAAAGCTGAAAAAATACCCCAAGATACCATTAACATCAGATTCCTTGCGTTAGTTCTAGATACAGTAACATGTCAGTAACAGCAAACATGGATCATTGCTTCAATCACATTTATTAAAGTCCTACAGAATTACTTCTTTAAACTTGTGTTTCTTTCCACTTAAAATAGTTATTAGTAAAACTAATGACCCATATATAAGGAAAATGAAAACTGTAAGAACTGAAAATTACAGTAAAGCCAATGAAATATTAAATCCATCCCTTTAAGTTTAATTAAAGCATCTACATGTTGTCAAAATTTCTTGTGTGAGGAGAGGTTTGGGGTTTTTTTCCATTAGCCTAGGAAGCCTTCCTCCTTCAAATGAAGGGTGCCAACTCTCTCAACATCAGATCACTGCCTCTTCACCTCCACGGTTTTATTATTTGGCATCAAGTCTCTTAATTGTTTAGATCTGAATGTCTGTGCTACACGCAAGGCAAGTGACCTAAGTTTCATCACGTCCAACCTCATTCCAAAAATACACTCTGCATTTAATATAACACAATTTGAGGACAGAGTCTGAGCAGTGGAGTACTTTATTAGGATGAATAACAGAACTCCACTAAGAAACCAATATAAGCACTTCTGCATCTCCTCAGTATCACTGGATTCTTACAGCTATACAAACACATCAATAAACCACCTCTCTCATCCAAAAAAAGTGCTGGCTACATAAATTACATAGTGTAGAAGTTCAAAGAAAAATCATACATGGGGAAAATCTTAAATTCAATATGAAGTTAAAAATATGGAGTGGAAGAATAACTAGCTTGTGAGAAACAGGCCATTTTCACACGATATAAAAATCTCTTAAAAGTGTTTTTCATTTATTTCCAACAGATACTTTTACAATTTATATATAAAACTTCTAGCTCAGTTCTACATCTTCTTTTAGTGATGAAACTTTTTTCCAGCAATATTTAGTTTTCCATAAACTGTAATTCACATAGACATAAAGGTACTTGTGACATTGTTTTTGATAGCTATCCAGTTAAACAGTTGAGTTTTTCTTAAAGACCATGAGTTTATTTTGTCAGAAGTCCAAGAATTAATTGGACTGCACTAAGTAACCACAAGAAAAGAAAAAATGATACCTGCACTTTAATTTAAAAATAAATAAATAAATCTAGGCAGTTCCTAGGAAAAACCAAATGTATGAAACATAACCTAAGTGAAATAGTGAAACTAAAATGTTTCATGGACTCAGTGTAAGCATAGTATCAATTCAGGGCAGTGATATAGTATTTTCAAACAAGGTTCAAGCAGAGTTATAAAATGCAATGTTTTCTCTTCCTTTTTAATGAAGGGGAAAGAAAAGCTGCCACATTTCACAGAAGCCATGTCTACAACAGCCTAAAGCACTGCAGAAGTCTACATTTGGCTGCAATTCATAGGGTAAGGTCTATTACACACTTAAAGCTAATCTGCAATAGCCTGTCACATCCAGCTTTTCCACTTCACATCAACCCTTCAATGGATCAGGGAATCCAGTTATCACATCGCCACATTAGCTCCGTCAGTCATAACATGAAGTACAACTATTTAAAGCTGCCTTCTTAGTAGAAAAGCCTGTAAAAAATCCTTGGGTACATGGGAACAATCCTGTGCTTCAATCTCAGCCCTCAAGGATGTCGTGCTGGAACACAGAAGTCTTTCAAAAAGCTCTGCAGCACAACATTCAACCTTTCCACGTTAACAACCACCCCTGGATGGTTTTCATCCAGAGAGCAGAAAGACTACCAAAATTAAGCTTGTCATGCAGCAAGCCACAGACTGATAATTTCTATGAAGAAATGTCCTCATTAATGCAGCAACCACAAGCGGCTAACCCGCTCCTGAACCAAACGATGTGTTAGCCACAACGGTCTAAGCCATGATCTTTCATCTTCACACCACATGGTTACTTCTCACTCCACCCAATGGGGAAGAAGCAGAGGTGCTACACTTGAGCTGCGATATCCAACCTTCACTTGATATTTATCTCCAGGGCAAAAAATAATTGGATGTCACACCTACTAACTCTATTTCATTCTGCTAATTATTCTTCACTGATATTTTTTTCTTTTTCTCCCCTCACTACTGCATTTTGAACAGGATTAATGGAGTCACTGGCGAAATTACTTTGAAGACTATTGATCATATACATACAGGAACCAGCTCCTCAATATCTCTTCATAAAAAAACCAGCATATTAAAAAAATTTAGAGTGTAATTTTATATCGTAATCTTCCAAGTATAAGATCTAAGACTCCAAGTTCTCAATATCTAATTTTTTATTTTAAAAAAAAAGCTTAAGACGTGGTTATTCTGTTCTTATATCACTGCAAAGAACTAACCAGATATAACCAACTAATGAGCCTACTGGAGAGTTAAGAAAGCCAGTTCTTGTTTCTGCACTATTCATTCCCCCAGCACTGCACAGGCTTCTGCATAAAGCAGGCTTTTGTTCTTGCTCCTCAGCATGCTTCTCCAAGAGACTCAAAACCTTTAATGCCTTGTTTCTGTTACTTAGAAGGTATGTTTACAGGAAAATACATTTATCATTCATGTTCTATGTCAAATTGCAGAATCACAGAATACTAGGGGTTGGAAGGGACCTCAAAAGATCATCTAGTCCAGCCCCCCTGCCAGAGCAGGATCAGAGGACCAGACCAGGGCAGAGTAGAGGGGCAGGAGAACCTCTCTCAATGTACTAGCCACCTCCCTTCTAATACATCCCAGGCTGCCATTGGCCCCCTTGGCCACTAGGGCACATTGCTGGCTCATGGGCATCCTGCTGCCCACCAGGACCCCCAGGTCCCTTTCCCCTGTGCTGCTCTCCAGCAGGTCAGTCCCCAACCTGTACTGGTACTTGGGGTTGTTCTTTCCCAGATGCATGACTCTACACTTGCCCTTGTTGTATTTCATAAAATTTTTCCCCATCCAACTCTCCAGCCTGTCCAGGTCTCGCTGGATGGGAGCACAGCCTTCTAGAGTGTTTGTCACTCCTCCAATATGTACTGGTTTCAAGTTTTTAGAAGAATATGATTAATCTGACACTTAACCTGCAGTTATTACACACCATTATCCTTCAGAGGGCGATGCAGGTCAGAAGGATGAAAGACTCCCAAGATGGCCTCTCCTGGCTACTGCATTGGGTTTCAGGAGCCTCTGGGCATACTGAGCTGCAGACGAGTGGAGAAGAGCACAGCAGAGGGCAGGCAGCTCACACCAAAGCCTCCCCACTTCCCTCTTCCACTGACCCTGCACAGCCTCCCCTACAGGCCCATCGAGGCTGGGTGCTCCCAAGAGAAGCAGGGAGAACAAATAGAAAGAGGCCTTGGAGGTGGCATAAAAACTTGTCTTTGGCACCAGTAGGACTCCAGAGTACTTGGTGTTATTCAAAAAGCCACTAAGGGCTGTTGAACTGAAAACAAACCGAAGAATTGGGCACAGCGGAGTGCGGTTTGGGGAACTGCTCTAACCAGCCTTCTTCACATTCTGCCACACTCTGTATTTATGTTTATTCCTCTCAAGCACCTTCACTATTCTGGTTTCTGTTATAGGCTTTCAAGATCCATAGTTCTGACTGATAGGTAAGAGTCCCCTTAAAATGCTGGCAGAATGAGAAAAAATATTACCTGCAAAGTTTGGACAACTCAGCATCCCAACACACATTTATACAGGTTCCAGTTCCTAAAACATCATTATGAGATTAATATACGCAGAAGAATTAAGTTTGTCTCCCTCAACATTAGTGCAAGGAGGTAACCATTTTTTACAAAGTATTTATGTGAAAGTGCCCTGGAGACTGTACATCAGACACACACCAGCTAAAGGGACTGCTTTGTCAGCAGACAGCCTTGTCTCAGTAAGCCAGTGGCATCCCGCCAGAAAAACACCTGCAATAAAATACACAATATACACAGGGAGAAGAACAGAAAAACTAAACAATGACAGCATTAATTACTTGAACAGCTTAATGATTCATAAGTGGGACAGCAGTCACGCCAAGTTAACACAGGCATTTCTTTCCTCTGGCTAATTTCAACATTATGATCCTGCCATCAAAACAAGTTTCATTTTTACCCACTGGCTTGCTCCCTGCATGCAAATTACTCACACACACAGAGGATGGTCTCACTCAACTCCAATGATCTGGTCCAGAGGACGATGGTTTGTGATTTATTTCTTTTCAAACAGCACAACCACTGCAATGGCTTTTCTCACCCTCAACTAGTGCAAAATCCATTCTAACATATTTCAGCAGCTTCTTTATTTGATGACACACATGGCACAGGCCACGGTGTGGAAATAGGTTACAGGGTTAAACGAACAGAGCAAATACAATGCAGTAATCCCAATGCTTTCTATCTTGCTACAGCTGTGAAATTCAGGGAAGAGCATGCCACAATGTATCAGGAATGGTAAGAGGAACTTTTGAATACTCTCACCCTTCAAATCAAATGTTTCCTTCTACTCTTCAAAAAAAATTACAAAGCAATTTAAGTCGCAAAGGACTGAGTTTAAACTGTCTTCCAAAACATAGGCTGGCATTGACTCTAACATCTTGTTAGCTGTACAAATACTCAATTCCCATTTTCAAATCTGCTGTACCTACAGGCCTTAACAATGTTCTGCAGCAACGTTCACACTTCACTTTCCTTTTCCCCTACTGTTTTATCAGACACTTGTGCCTAACACTGTTTTTGCAAACAGAGACACATTTTTCCAGCACCTCATTTAAAGAAATAATATATTAGAAATATACTGAAAATAATACAAAAAAAACTGAAGACATTTTATTTGCTATTTCAGCAAATTTCACCCTTAAACTGTGAATCTGGTACAAAGGACACGGACATAAAATGTTTTGGATACAATAACTTCAGAAAATATGCAAGTTAGCTGGGTTTGTTTTTAATTGTTGCCTTATAACTCATACAAGCATTCTATAATTCTTGAAAAGTATGTGAAAGACCTTGTGAAAACTAATAGTCCATTTATCACGTTGTTACTCAAAGTTAAATAACCAGAATTCTAGTTTTACAATCTTTCTTCATCATTTTAGACACCAAAATTATTAGCCGCTGACTCTGGCCAATATTCTCGAGAAATATGAACTCCATAATTTAAGTTAATAACTACTGTTGCTGAGGTTTTTATAGTTACTCATGGAAGACTCACAGCTCCGTGAAATACATGCAGTCTCTAATAACAAGCTCCACCATAGTACACTGACAACCTTTAATGATTAATTAGACTAAGACCAAGTTCCTAGTAAAGCACAGAATCCCACAACACACTCATTACCTACTGAAGCAGCAGTTGAAGAGCAAACAAAACAACTTTAGATTTCCAGATAAAAACTTTGCATTCTGGAGAACAAGCCCCAGCTAGCCCCAGCCAGCAGCAGCAGCCAGCACAGCAGAGCTCTCACCACCGTGGATGACCCTTTGGAGATACCTCCTCAGTCTCCCTGTCCGACCCCTCCACGGGGCGTTGAGTTTGCTTTCTCCTTCCTGGAATTTCGCTGAAGACAAGACCGACAAAAGCAGTATCCGAGCCATGCAGAGCACTTAGCAACAGACTGCTAGTCTAGGTAGAAATCAAAGGGTATCAGCAGATCGAAGTATGGGACAGTATCTGTCAAAAAACCTAACACATTACAACAAAATAAAACACTTGTATCTCCGTGACTTGCTGCTCTCATGTTGGCATTTTGATTTTCTTTTTCATTCCTACGTTTTTCTTTAATTTGCTCTTAACTGCAAAACACAGGGAATAAACCAGAAAGGTAATCACCATTAATCACTTCCAGACATTATATGCTGATATTTGCTTGGGAAGGAAATGGAGAAGTGTTGTAGAAAACACTTATGGAGGCAGAAGTCTTGTGGGTTGTTTTGGGGAGTTGTTTTTGTTTTGGTTTGGGTTTTTTTAAATGCATCCAGGCTACAAATCTAACAAAATACCATTTTAAAGCCATGCAGTGTAAGAAGTAACACTACTTTGACTATTAGTGATAAATTCCTTTATTTCCACCATGCCTTATGTAAGAGACCACTTCCATTGCCAAAACTCCCTTTTGCTTTTGGGACTCCCATTACATTTGTGACATAACGGAACTTAATTTCACGTTAACAAAAGTCACTGCTGGGAAATGAAGCCCCTTGTGTCTTCCCCACTTCCACCTCACTGAAAAGGCTTTACACTTCCACATGCCAGACTCTGCCCTCGTGGATCAATCTGATCACTGAAGATATATTATAGAAAAAGACACACAGAGAAGCACATATTTATTTGAATATACAGACACTGGGATATAGAATGTATTATTATAATTATATATTGTACTAGGTGTAGCTAAATATTATTATATTTGATATATATGTCTGACAATATTGCCTATAATACATCTGATATGGAGCTCTAATACACAGTGTATCTAACAATGTATTATATATAACTGTTCACATCTGCATTTTTATACATACAGAGATATATATTAGCCATAAAACAGATTTTACATATTATATAAAGCATACATGTGTGTTAATATCTATTACGTGTAGTATATCTGTTTTATCACATATAAACCGTAAGAGGAATTCCAGCAAGGCAGGCATGCTTTCCTTTTTGTGTTTTAATCCCAGAAACGAGCTGCAAAACATACAGAGCTGCAAACAACATACAAACACATTCAAGAGCTCAAATCTGTGCCTAATACTCAGCATTCAGAGCTGACAGTTTACAAAGGAACACTAACTCTAGCAATGCAGTGAGCGGCAAGGCCAGGTCAGCTCCTGTGAGTTTGAGGGGCTGGGGTGAGGGAGGAGGTCAGGTTTTGTTGGGTTGGGGGGAGAGGGCAGGAGGTGTTGGCTCGTTTTAGCTTTTGGAGACTTTCTGGTCTTCGCTTTGGTTTGTTTGTTATTTTTAGAACAGGAGCTTCTCTGAGTGCTAGACTTTGGGTTTGGAGATAGTTAAAAAGCTGAAAACACAAAACAACTTTTAACCTGTCAGTACTACACCAATGTTAAAGCCAACAATAGTTAATTAATTCATTTCTCAAATCCTCTGGGATGAAGAGATAAGTTTGCTTTGCCTATGAATTGCTTTAAATATTAATTTTTTGCTTGCCTACTGGGACTAAATCAAACACAGTTAAAATGGTTACTGTGGTTACAAAGATGGATCAAGAAAAAATTGAATTATTTAACCCTCAAAACACAAATGAAAAGCCTGCAGAAAACAGTAAAACACTACTGGCATTCACACGACAAAGAAAAACACAGATCCACATCTCGTGCAACTTCAGAAAAACATGGCTCATGATCACAAATCCCCAAGAGGTAGATTTTTTTTTTTAATCCATTACTTACAAAACATACACTTTTTTTTTAATAATATAGTCATAAATATATTATTATATCTTCTTCACAATCACCGTAAAACAAAAAACCCCAAACATATGGTTTTACCAACTAGTTAGGGAGGGGAAGAACAATGTCAAAATGGTTATATATTCCACTTAAAAGTTGGGGGAGAATGTTAGGGGACACCAGAAACACACATACAATGCACACTTTTTAAGTTAATTTGCCAAAGGCAAAACAGCATTAGTACAATTTTAAAGTGAAATTATACTGAAATTACATCCTAACAAAAAAGGACCATCTGAACAGCTCTGCACATTAACGGCACTGCTCACACAAACAGCACTAAAGGACCACAGCAGAAGCCCACAGCTCTGAAGAGAGGTATAAGAAAACCAAATGCCAGCAACCTTGAAATAATATCCTTTTAAATCAGGCAGCAATATTTAAAGGTTCTGTAACAAACTGTAATTAACCATTAAGCCACACTTAAAGATGATAAGAGAATAACTTTTTTACTACAGAGGGCTAGTTTTCTGGCAGCAATGCTCGCAAAAATCTTTTCTCCAGCTTCCATGTAGAGCACATGGCACGCCTAACCCCACGGGACACAGACACTCCAAAGCTGCTGAAGTGGTAGCAAACCCAAAAAATCAAAACAAAAGAAGAGGGGAAAACCGAGCTCATTTTGAAATTAAAAGAAAGAAATCTATAAAATCCTGTAACTGCAAAGACACATAACCAACACTGGGTTTTCCCGTGCACACAGACACATTTCTGCTACTCCTTGTGCATACTACAGCTGCTCTCTTCTATGAATCCTACCTAATTCTAGTTATTTACTTAATCTATTTATTTTTTGTTATTTTTAGTCTATTGCAGGTTTTTCTGCCATTCCTCAACAAAAACATTACAATTCACCTTTTCAGTAAATTGCAAGGAATTATACAGTGCCAGAAATTGTAAAGTGGCTTTTTTTAAAAACAGAATTTTTGTCTTTTCTGTGATTTGTTTTTTCTTTAAGTAAATATGGTTCAAGAAGCGGAAAACCATCATCCACTGCTTCTCACAGTAGATTGTCTTAATGAAATCATCATATTCATTACTTCAGGAAAAAGCTGGAGGACCAAACATGTAATAGCTATACAATAAGCATTAAATAAAGCTAAATACAGACAATACAAGGAATTTTCCTAAAATGGTAAAAACACCGACCACTGCATTCTTATTTCAAGGATATTAAAGTAGCAGCCCCTGTCCACTCGCCTGTAGGATGTAACAATTCAGCTAACACACATCTGCAGTTTGGCTGGCTTCTCAGGCTAACCTGGCAGTTTCCATGTACGCATGGAACAACACAGTCTAGGGAAGTATAAATATTTCAGTGAACTCCAGGCTTCCTAAATTACATGCATCATCAGTCATCCAAGGCTGGAGCAGCAGACAGGTATCTGCAAACAAACTATCCTTGGATTTGAACAGAGGTTCACCCAGCGCTCACCAAAATTCAGCCTTTCCCCTGCACAGAATAATCCAAGTAAGTCTTCTAATGCCTGCTTGTGTCTTATCACCGTAACATAGTCTAATGCAGCACAAATGGATCACGGAGCTTAAAAAATTCTCAATCTGCTCTCGGAAGTTTACCTGCCTCATTAGTCTTTGTTAGTTTGTAGAGTCAAAAATAATGACAAAATACCATAAATTATTAAATGCAAGCAATAGAGGCTGTGGAATTAGACATCACGGCCACATTTTTTATCGCCTGATTATATCGAGAACACGCTACTCTCAGACAGCTCTAGATAGCTTTGTTTCCAATATTAACACACTTGTTTTGAAGATGAGCCTGACTTCTCTTTTACTATTGTCTGAAGATGTACATAAAACAAACACTGGATACTGAAATATAACCCAATAAATTATTTCTAGTTTGCCAGTTCGGAGAGCGGAACAGATCAGAAGTCATAAAGCAATACAGAAACAATTCTAAATTCCAATAATGTTTATCTCCCTGCAGTCTCTGCTCTGATGCATGGTTACATCTAAATCATCGCATTTTCCATCTGCCTAAGTAGCATTTGAAGTTCTTCTAAGAAGACTTGGTGTGTTCAAGCAACTTGCAAAGTTCTAGGTCACATTTTATGCATTGTATACAACGGAAAGGAAAATAAATAAATCACTTGAGATACTTTGTGGTTTTGCTCCAGAGTTCATTATTTATTTTATATGTAAATGATGCCTAGGGATAATGCTAATATTAAATCGTTCACGTTACACTCGTATCCAGTATTCTTATGTAACAGATAATCACCCACAATACTCACTTGTCTGCTGAAACGCTGTTAACCAACATATCTCCAAAAAGGGCAGAGAGATGTATTCATTTTAGACCAGGTATTTTACAGACATTGAACTCTTTCTTTCATTACTAGTTTTTCTGCTGCCTCAGGACAGCTGTCAAAGAGTTCTTTCCACCTCTCGCTTCTTCTGGAAGTAAATACAACCCCTCAGTGCTTTTATTTTCAACAGAAATGGGAGTCTACGAAAAATGGGAAAATATAAAGGAGAGCATCACTGCTGTCATTTTGAAGCAGCCCGGCAGCAAAAGGGGTAGAGAAAACACAATGTGGCTTTCAGGTCTGTCACTAGTGTAAGAGATTCACCATTATCATAATAGGCAAAACAAATCTTTCTCCATTAACATGGTACTTTAAAGCCCTCCACATTAAAAAAAAAAAAAAGTTTGCTATGGAACACTTAGCTGTTTCATTCCTCAGGAAATAATTCCGTTCAGTAGAACAGGCAAATTCCACTTTCAATTTCCTCCACAAGGCAGTAAAGAACAATGGGATTTCAGTGAACCTGCAGCTGTAGGTTATCCAAGAGGAGAAGTCCTCTCTATCATATCAATATTTATAAATATGAATCAAATATAGAACATTGGCAGGCTTTTCAACAGATTTTTAACAGTAGAGAAATCACACATGAAACACAAAAGCAATCAATTGCTTTGTTTCACAGAACTATTTAATTGAAATAGAAGATATTGTAAGAAAATTATTTTTAAGCATTAGTTACACAGGCGCTGACTCATTAGTCCACTATTTCAAGAGACTTGGTCTAAAACAGGTTCCTATCAGGCTTTATGATAAATTTATAAAAGTCATTTGCTTACAATTTATTACAGTGCACGCACGGGGAGAGCTACACTAAACAAAGAAGAGCACAATCAACAGTTCATTTATTTTAGACAGGTAAGATCAAAGATCACAAAAAAATCACCTTGGGGACAGCAAAAGAACACCAAATAACTTTGCTCAACATCCTAAGATGCTGACTCAAGGCGATTAGGAGAGTTAGCATGAGAATAATATAACAGCAAAGCCTTTAAATCTCATTTCATCTTGCTATTTAAAATATGACTCCAGGATTAAATCTCTGGATTTTATAAGCGTCTGCATCGAAGTTCAGTTAAACAGCAATTTCTAGTTTCATGAAGTTTGACGTCCATGGGTTTCCTTGCAAAAGAGATAGATGTGGAATTCGCAGGATCTTATAGCATTACTGTAAGTCTTAAAGCTAAATGAGCCCAATGCTCTTGTCATCCACCATTCTCCAACAGTGTTTTAAGCCATTTCATCTATAAACTGAATCAGTGAAAGTTGTATAAACCAAAAAAATCCCTTTCAAGCAAGTGTTCTTTAGACACACATCTGCAAACATGCTGTGATAAGCTGAATAGTGTCTTTGTGAGTGGACATGAGCAAACTGCTCAAAGAAATTACCAGGAGGTAGGGACACTAAATAAGTAACAGCAGACAAGACCAAGAAGGTGAAGTTGTTAGCAAGGCAGCTGACTCTTCCATCCAATGACACTATGCTGCCCTCTACCATAAACAGGATTTCCCAGAGCTATACTTAAAAGACCAGAGCTACGCACTACAACTGCACTGGTAATTTCTAAAGCTCGTGAAAATTAATTTGAAGGATGAAATTAATTATGAGCAACCCAAACATCAGCGAGCTTCTGTCGAGAAGAGATCAAAGATGGTCATTAGCTTACTCATTTTCCTTGAAAGTTTTTAAGAAATCTCTCTGACAAATAACCCAGGTTCAGCATAATACAAATCTGCTTTAGTTACGAACTCCAATTAAGGGTCAGAAGCTCCTCCTGATGACACTTTCATTTAGGGCTCTACTTCAAGTGCTGAGTGCACAGAGCAACAGACACTGGATCAGGCCAACAGCACATGACAAGCCAAAGTAACGGCAAGAAAAGAGATCAATATTAAAGAGTATAAAAGGAAGAAATAGTAAAAGCTTATTTCTGATTCAAAGGAGTTTGACATGCCCCCTCTTTTCAGTAGCAACATCTTCTTCCTCTGATCTGCGATGGAAGGAAATGAAATCCAGAAGAAAGGGAAAAATATCTGAAACCACATAAGCATTTTTCTTTAAGCATTTACTTGAGAATTAGATGATCCTGTAGTAAACTACAACTACAACTCTAAACCAAAAAGTGCTCACAACAGCATAGCAGTGTTCCACATGGTAAACTTCAGCCCAAAGAAATCAAGCTGGCGGTGCTGGGTTTGGTTGTGTTTGCTTTTTTTAAAAAAAAAATTGCAAGTTTAGGCATGAGAGATGACTCCTGTGATACATCCTAGCACGGCAAGGGTATCCTAAACTGCCAAACACACATATCAATTGGTAAATCAGACCCCGTTAAAAAAAACACTATCACCCTCTTCACTCACTGACGCCTTAAAACAGCAGAAACAGTGTATTTCTCTTGCTGCTGCACAGCTAATGGGATAAAAACCCGTTATCTCCCTGATGATTTTCAAGACTGTAATAAACCATTTTAGAAGCTCTGAAAGCACAGAAAGCATGTCCTGCAGACAAATGACTTCAGCTTGACAGGACATCATCATTTGCAGCTGACAGTACCAATTCTGATACGTACTACTTTCTCTACAAATTAACAGAAAAATAAGCATTAATATTTGCTTCCAGCTAATTGCCTAGCTCACTTCACGTGAGAGAGGAAGATGTGCTCTAGGTAAGTTACCATTCTATTTTCCAGTTTCCATCACCTTACCTGTCAAAAAAGGTCAGAGAATCAGAAAAGTCATTTCATTTTGCTAACCTTGACTACAGAGAAGTTGAGGTATAAGCCCAAAGACAGTTCTCTACTCCACATAGCTGGCAGGTAAGCAGAATGTTTTCAAGCTCTCAGAAGTTTGCTCCCTGGGTAATGTTTGCTCAATGAAATTTGCATCACTTGCAGATAAAAGGCACAAATCACCCTCAATGACTGCAGACTATTTCTTTTTACAGACATTATATTAGGTCTGTGTAATAAAAACATTTTTGCACATTCTGATCTTGTAGGCCGTGACTTTTACATCACCACGCACTTTGTAAAAGGCCAACCACAGCAAATGAGAAGGTAAGGGGACGCAAAACCTGGTGTATCTCAGTGCTCTGGGAACAGCACAAGAAACTCTCTTCCATCCTTAGAAGACAAAGAAAAAAGGAGAGGTGATATTTTTAACAAGAGTGCTTCAGTTAATATTTCAACATGACTTTAGAACTGCTATCTCATCAGCTGGTTTCCTTGTTCAGAGAATGAGCAAGGGAGAGGTGAGAATATTTCAAAGTCCCAAAGACGTTATTTGATACACCAAAACTCAAAATAAAATTTGAAATCATGAGTTTTGTGCAGAAAGAGTCTTTCAGGTAGACACAGAAGTCATTATCCCTGAGACCCAATTCCCAGACTTTAATAGTAGTGCTGCTTAGCAGTGGATAGGATACAAGTAATTTCCATAGTAAGTGCACATTTGTGCCATTACTGAGAGAAGAATAAAATCATAAAAGCCTGAAAGAGATTATCCTACAAACAGACACAAAGGTCTTTGGCAGACTGCTAAGCCCCTGGATGCTGTGAACACCTCCTACCCCATATGTCAATGTGGTGAAGGCACCCAAGTGATTTGCTTTTCTTTCTTCCCCTTCAGCTTTCTAGTGAAGACAGATCATTGTAAGAGGGCAGCATAACTTTGGACCTAGCAAGAGGTGGCTTCATCACAGGGAAGTATTTCCTCTACGCGAAAAGGGAAATCTTCAATTAAAACCTTCGGGAACTAAAAAAAACTCACCAGTTTTGCAAATGCCTGCTCCCAGCAGAGCATGAATTGACCATGTCTTCTTCAGCACCGATACAGAACAAAATTTATTTCAAAGAACTGTAAATCTTGACAAAGTTATCTAGCCTTATATCTTTAATTTCTTCCAAGAGAAAAGAACCCATGTACAACAGTTCACTACTTTGTCCAGTTCACCACCTCAAACCTGAAAAAAAATTGGAATGAGCATAAGAAAACTCTATGACTCAGCTGATAGAAGGGGATTTCCTATGAAAAATTAATTTTCTCTTTCAGTCTCCATGTGCATTGCTCTTCCAATTCTCTTTTTCTCACTCTTGTCCTTAAAGATAACATGAAGTTAATAAAGGTATTCACTATTACAGAATTCTGACTCATCATTAAACTTCCTGCTATTTAATTTCTGGAATAAAACCTTTAAATGACAGGTACCTTTCAGTCATGTATTCTTAGATTTCAAAAATAAATAAAATTTGTTTATAGACATGTATGCATTATTATTATCCTTCCTATGGGAAAAAAAATGTAATTCACCAGAAATATCATTATTCACATATGTTGTTTTCACGGTAGAAAAGTCTCCACATAGCCAGATTTAACACTGCAGCAGCTTTTTCGCAAATATCCTCTAACCTGCATCAAGTTTTCCACACCTACCCTGAA
The DNA here is from genome assembly GCF_000703405.1 of Apaloderma vittatum. Lineage (NCBI taxonomy): Eukaryota > Metazoa > Chordata > Aves > Trogoniformes > Trogonidae > Apaloderma > Apaloderma vittatum. The sequence goes on from NW_009715293.1 coordinate 32,136, forward strand.
AAGTGTTCAGGAAACTGGACCCATAAAGAATTAAATCCTTCCTTTCTGAACACACAACCTGTTTTGAGATCTCTCTCTTCAAACACATAAAAGACAGACACATGGAAAATAATTAAAAACTAGTTTGTGATTATAATAAACTCTTAAAAAAATAAACTTATTAATCCCTATATTGTGGCTTTCCTTTGCAACTCAATGTTCAAAATTCAGAGATAATATTAAAATGAAAAATTATAATGGTAAAAATGAAACCACAAAGTAAAGAGACTTGCAAATACACGTTGAATGTTTTACAGACAAGCATTCTCTGAATTTTTCATCCTAAACACTAACGCACAGCAGTGGTCCAGGACAGTTTCAGGGAAGCGGAACAGATCAGAACTTAATTAAAACCTTGACCTATCTGCACATTACACAGTCTCTACTAGCTCCATTCTAAGAGATCTATGTAATCTAATTATAATCTCATTATAACACAGTAAATAAGTTTTGTTTGCATTAAAGATGATGTAAGTAAGCAGATAAAAAAATATAAAGAATAACAGCATTTAACACCCTACCTTATCAAAAGTTACCTGAAAGAATTTCTGCTTTTTCTGTCTTCTCTTAATCTCATGAAGACCCTGATGGAAATGTCTAGATATAACGGTATTTCCTCAACTGCTCTCTCATTAGAGCACCACTGCATACCATATACATATATTGGTTGGATATTGTTCTTCTAGACATCTTCACACACCTCCAGGAATACCGTAGGTTTACAGTTCAATAAGAAAACCAAGGGTACCAAGTTTAAAGAAGAGTTATGGTTTTGAACCATTACAGATGTTGCTTCTGGATTCTTGCACAACTTGTTTAAAAAGAAAAAAATCTGCAGTATCTTCCTGTTTTGTAATTAAATGCAGGTTCTTGGAGAATGAAAATGAAAGAATTTGCCATACAAATGCTTCTAAGATGACAGAGTAAGAAAAGATGACACAGTACAGAAAAGATTTCATACACAGGAGACGGAAGGCATTCCCAAATGATCACTTACTCCTATTTTTCACATGACCTCTGTATGACTTACAGTGATCTTACGAAACAGAAGAGTAAAATCAGTATATTTAAACATCATTCTAAATAAAGGTGAAGACTCAAATATTGACTGTGAAGGGCAAGACTTCTATTAAGAACTATAATATATTAGCAAGACTGTAATTTTTAAAACACATGGCATAAAGCAGAAGTTTTCCATAAAAAAATAAGAGATATCAGTACAGATCAATCATATTTGGACTCCACCACCTTCTCCCTCCAAGAAGTTTTGCCTTTTCATTTCAAAGAAAGATATGTACTCTCCCATATTTCTGTTGTCTGAAATATTCCTGATTTTTGTTATATGTGCTTAACACCACAGCCTGCTGTCAACAGAAATCAAGACAGAACAGGGTAAGTTGTGCCTTCTGCAAGCCTGCTGCTTCTGAAAATAAGTTATTGTGACATGCCACACGTGATTTTTTTTTTTTGCCTTCTCTTAAACTGGCTTATGCGCAAAATTAGACTGATGTTTAAAATTGTGTCAGGCTGTCAGAGGGAGAAAACGACAGTGCTACTGTGACATGAAACATGACAAGAAGAAAGATTAATCACTTACTCAAAAGTGAAAGTTGAATACAAAACGCATAACCATGTGTCTCAAATTTTTTATAGCAGGTGAAAGACTGAATGCTGCTCCCAAGATATGCTATATAAATTCCAGTTAAGTGAAAAATTAGCTTATTATAACAGCAAATATACATTGAAACAAAGATGATGGACTTGAAGGTAAAAAGTTCCCTAGGGCACAAACATTTGCTTTGGGGCTAAAATTTATATACATTTACCTGAAACAAGTCAGCTTCCTACTCACTGCTGGAAAAGAATTTCCAAACAGGAAACAATTCTACTGAGAAGTAGGGGGTAAGCATACAGCTGTATTTGAAGCTCAAAAAAATTCTTTCAGAATGATTTCTCAGTTTTTGTGCAAGTCATGCATTAGTGAACTAATTAATGTTAAACATTTCCATAATAATGCGCTAAGTGACAACCACAATTTCATGATTAAAGATTTCTAATTGTTGATATTTTGTTCCTAACTGTAGCATATCCAAATTTCTCTGCTGGAGGGAAAGGTATAAAAGCATGGAAATAACAGGTGATTTACTCTAAAACAATGCAGCAGAAACCAATACAAAAATATTTCCCCTTTTAGCAAAAGGTTCTTGCCTTCCTGGCCCAAACATATCTAACAACTCCTTTATGTGCTCTGTAGTTAAACCACCCTCTGAAAAATAGTTCCCTATCAAACCTTCTTCTCTTTCACACATTTCAACCCAATTAAAGACAAGAAAGATTAGTGTGAAAGAGACAGTTAATTTTAGAAAATTTATGCATAGACCCAAATGTGTTTAATTACTTCACTATTTCCCACATGCAGGAAAATCATTTTTAAGCAGGCTGTAAAACAGTGTTTAAAAAAGTAAAATCAACGACAGGAGCAGTCCAGTACAGACCTATCAAGTGGGTACGAAATTATAATTTAGTTTCTTAAACACTTATTTCATTAGATTCTTAAAGAAAACCACAAAACATACTCAAAATTGTTCACTTAAATGTTTATCATGAGGAGACTGTAAAACTCTAACAAGTTTTAGACACAACCAAACACACCTCTCCCTCTCCTCTGCTCTTTTGCCTTCTCGTGACAAAGAATAACATAGAAACAAACACTGTGCTTGAGACAACAAGAAAAGCCCTGGTTCAGTTTGTCCCTCACCTCCAAGGCTCAAAGCTTTATAAATAAGGTTTCTTGAGCCAGGAACCTGAGAACTGTGATTTGAGGGCTATGTGTCCAGGCTTTACATTTCATATGGAGTCAAACCTGTGATTGTCAAAATTCATAGGTTATTTGTACCCAGAGAGTTTCATATGAACCTTAACAGTTTAATTATCCATTTTCCAACAACTAAAATACACATACCATGTATTCTCGTACATATAAGCCTACGCAATCTTTTGATATTGCCTCAACATTGTAGAAAAAGGAAAGAGCACCTTGAGAACTGTTTAGCACTTAAATGACCAGGCTTAAATTACCAGGACCTGGGAAGCAGGGCACTTGGAGGGCCACTCTTCAGCTACATATCATCAAGTTTATAGAAATCCATATTTTGTTCAAATCTGCCCTCACCCCTTCATTACTCCACCACGAAAAATACTTCAGGAGACTTTATTAACATCAAGTCATTCAGTTACAACATAGCCCTTTAAAACTCTGAAAGTCGTGCTGTGCACCACTTCTCTCAAACTCACACTCTGCTCCAGAACGTAAGACTCAACAACAGCACGTTTAACATCTCTGGGAAAAGGAGTATGTGCTGATGTACAATGCACAGCGTAAGCAGCTCTCCAAAAGCAAATAATCCAGACACTGTCTAAAGGTATGACAAACAAGGCCCAACTGATTCAGTTTTGAAGTGTTATTACATCTAGGAAATACAAGATTTCAATTCACCTTAAAAACACTTCACTCTTGAAAAGAACCATATGTTGACTTAAGACTTGTTTCCAAGTGTTTCTGTATACTTCAAATACAAATGATCTATTCACATGTCATCTGAAAAGTTCCCCTAGTTCTGTTTATTCAGTTTCATTCTTAGCTGAAGCAAAAGCTTTCAAATGAAACAGCACAAATTCAAAACAATATATAAATGCAAATGAATTTATACTGCAAGCCACTGAAGACTGAGTATCTTTCTCCAAAGTTCATCCAGAGACACAAATTAAGAGATACTGCCTTGTTACGAAATCTGGTCCAAAACCCCAAAAAACAACACTATCTAAAAATAAGATATGATGATCACACTATTTAACTGTTAAGTTTATTCATATTTTGCACTGCTGAAAGCCAATGTGTGCAGTAACAAAGTGAACTAAATACAAATTTCAAGAAAGTCTTTTGCAGTTAGTAACTGGGAAGACCAATAAGATCAATATCTCATTAACAGAAAAGGCAATTTTTGTACAAGTTAAGACACATTTCTCACTAAGAACCAATATACAAAATGTTACAAATTTCTCAACACCAGCAAGCTAGCAAAACGTTAGCTATTAGAAATAATAAAAAGTGCTAGATAACTCCACACTGATAGTTTTCTTTCTCCTCCTGAATATGTTTAATTGCTTAAAATGTCAGGGAATTCAACATGCTGATTATAATTCTACCACTTAACTGGGTTCTCAAGCCCTCTTTCACAAAATTTTCTTTTGGGATACAATACACGTACAAAACCATTTAAAAATACAATGCATCACGTTTCTGTCAGAAGTACTAAATTATCACTAACACAGTGAACTAAGGACTGAAGGGGGCAAGAAGAATGATTTCACAAGCACTCAAATGCTACACACCAAGGAGAGGAGGGGAGAACATGGGAGCAGCAACTACCTGGAAAAGAAGAAGTGATGGCTCAGGACATCTGTAAGACACACAGAGCAACAGCAGAAGTTGTACCAGACCCTACACACACACTTTTTACAAGGAGACTTGATCACTTAATCAGTAGCAGAGGTGACATAGTTCAAAGACTTAACAACCAGGGACCAATGCACTCCAGCTTCCCAAAGCTATAAACAACTCTCTGAAAAGCAATACCAGCAAAAACACATGAAGATGCACACTTCTAAGCTGAGAGTCCTTGCCTAATATCTACTTAGCATGAACCTGGAGACTTCCTTTCCTATCAGCAGCGCGCTCACGCTTAACAGAAGAGGATTCTGGAATACAAGACCCACAGCCCCGCAGCTGACTTGTGGCTGACCTTCTCCACACACTGCTATTACAAACACTTCTGATCTGGCTATGGCTATTTTCAAAGGCAGTCCGACTCTAGCATTTCATTCAGCTCCACATCTTCCATAAAGCACAGGTGATGAGGTTTAATAAGTCTGTTCTTTGTGAAGCACCAAAATATATACATATATATTTATGATGTTCCTTATGTGCTCTAGTACTGTGCCAAAATAAAGCAGTCTCAGCTTGGATAAGAAGTTGTTTGCCACTCTGACAGAGCCTCTCAGACTTTGTGTTAGACTTTATTAAAGAAATTGGTTGGATGAACATATTGCAGACAAGATTAACTATCCTATACGTATTTTTCCTGGCAAGACAGCATCTGGAAACAAGGGAATTAACATTTTAAAAAAAAAAAAAAAAAAAAAAAACAGGAATAAGGAATGTGGTTTGTATATTTGGGAGTTCTCTGGAAAGCATAACTCAAGCAGATTTAGCAATGGTAACAGAGCAGTGAAAGAGATTATAGCTTTAGTAGCTCATACCAGAAGGACCATTTAATCTCTGATCCTTTAGCTGCAGGAAAGAGCAGTCCACAAAAAGAACAGAAAGTATACAATTTATATTGTTATTGCAATAAACAAAAGTATAATGCGCACAGTTCTGAATATCATACTAAAATGGGTATGGCCAGGTCTGTACGTAAATGCACTCACACACAGAATGAAGAGAGAAACGGAACACAGTTGGAGGTCAGAGCAGAAGGAAGCTTTCCAGTGAGTGATCAGACAAATTTAACACATGCAGCTTCTCCAAAAGTTCAGAGCTGATGACATTAACAAACATATTTTCTCAGAACAAAAATTTAGACAACACTTGCTTATCAAACAAGAATCAACACTGAAAGCTGGACACATTCAAATCAAAAGAAAAGCAACCCATTTTGAAACATTCTTGTGGTTATAATATAGAGATGAAACAGACTAAAATCATTCAAAACTTGCAAGCCATTGTTCCCTAGTCCAGCTAACTAAGTGTTACTACAACATAATGCAGCAGTAGTTTGGGGTATCCGCTTGTCATTTTTTACTGGTTGGTTTTTTTCTTCCTCTCCTCAAAAACTGAGAGCTCTAAACTCACAGATGTTACAAGGAAGCAAGCAAGAAGCAGCTTCTCAAAAGGCAAGACCAGCCAGGGCTGGAAGAAAACAGATCAGGAATCAGGAATTTGATGCGGGGTAGGGGAACGATGACACCTTGGGGAAGGCAGCTGTGTATTATCAGTGAACAGGCTCCTTTCTAGGTATAGATACAAAATAAAAAAAACCTTGTATGATTGGGGGGGGGTGGTTTTGGTGAGGTGGGGTTTTTGTTTGTTTGGGAGTTTGTTTGGGGTTTTCTTTGCTTTTCTGTTTGCCGGTTTTTTGGTTTTGTTGTTTATTAAGAGGGTCAGGAGATTGCTTACTCCTTCTCCTTCACCTTCAATACATCTTTTTACCTAGGACCTCAAACAGCTTTTTTGCTAAATTCTCAAAATTTGCTGGCAGTGAAAAGAATTCTGTTTCATTACGTTGCAGCTTTCCTAGATCTGATGTGATACTGTCTGCACTTCTGTCAACCACTTCTAAAATCCTGAGTGAGCAGAACCTTAGATTCCTTTCCCTAACCCAAGGAGAACTAAGAGACAATGAAGAGATCTGCTTTCACCCCTATGTAGTAAAGATATTCTGCTCAGTACCACCTCCACACAAGACAAAGTTCTGTATCTAATTATTAATTTCCCACTGAAAATACAGTAAATTGTTCAGGTATGTGCCAGAACAAGACATGTTTAGCCTTGCTTGCAAGCAGACCCCACTAGAACTACAGGTCTAATTCTGATCAAGGTCCTAGGGTTCACCACATCAGGCTGCCCGGTACATCAGCACTGCTGCTTCCTTGACCTGAAAAGCAACAACTCTCAGTTACATAATAAATCTAGTCTTTCATAACAAGTTTAAGCATATGAAGATCATTCCAGATCTAAAGGTATTTTAAAATTACACCTTCTATCAAGTGGAAGCACTTCTAGCATCCTATATACTCTGTACAGAAGTAGTCTATACATTCTGAACTATCCTCTGGCTGAGTAGCAAGTAGAAGTTACAACACTGTCAACTAGCAAAGCTGCCTGAAACCTCATAGCTTAAGAAAAATACAAAAGAGCATTAAGAACAGCTGCATATTTCTTTGAAAGGTTTCAGCTGCTTGGGATAAGTATCTGGGTTTCTGTGGTGATTTTTTAAATATCTAAGTGCATCCTCGATTTCTTTTTGGTAGTGTTTTAGAAAACAAGAGTTTAACTGAGTCAGAAGATCTTATCTAAGCAATTCAGCTAAGACGATAAAGACAAATTAAAAAGGAGGAATGAGAGTTAAGTCAGATAGGAAGAGTGAAGTGCAGTCCTGACAACAGGGGACAACGAGCAACAATAGATAAAGATCACAGACAGCTAAATGATGCTTTTGCTTTTCTTGGGAGGTAAGGAATCTAGTGGTTTTCTTTTCAAATGTTTGCACTTTCAAAACAGATAGTTTTATTTTCTCTGTATCAGATACAGTCAATAATATGTCTTCCATGAACTGGATAAAACTATTTTCCACTATGTGAAACTGTACTGCAGAATACATTCTCAAAGCAACTATGATAGTGTTTCTAATATGTTTGCAGTACAATTCTGGATTGGATTTTTTTTGTTGTTTAAGAGCAAGGAACACACTGGGGAAAAAGCCAAGTACTGGAAGTCCCAATAACACACACTATTTGCAACGTAACCAAATGTTAACACAAGATAAAGATATTTCAAATGCTGTTCACTATTTTTCCTCAATTCTACCTTCTACGATTTGAAGATATTTAAAGCATGTTTACGTTCTCAGCTATCCTCCACACAGGGGCTAGTGTGGCTAATTAAGCCAAGGAATACTTGGAAGCATTTATTCACATACTTCACACATTTGGGACAATTTCGAAAGGGACTAAATGACCCCTTTCACTAGTTTTTACTTTTAAAGTACTAAATAAGCCAGAAAAAACACTTCTCATTTGAATTTCCAAAAGAGTTTTCACAGCCAGGCAAGTAGTGGAGTCACTGTCCCTGGAGGTGTTTAAGGAGAGGCTGGATGCGGTGCTTAATGCTGTGGCATAGCCAATGTGGTGGTGGTGGGTCAGAGGTCTTTTCCAGCCTCAGTAATTCTGTGATTCTGTGTGATTTTGTGAACTCTCCCAGTACACAGATACGTACAATTTTGGTTTTTGAAACAGCCATTGATCAATTAAGTATCACAGCACAAGGATATTCTTTTCAGTTGGTCTACAACATCTATTTCCAGTTCTTATGCTACTTTTAAAGCCTCCAAAGTGTACAATTATTCATACAGTCATTAGTTTTAACAAAGAAAAGCCAAGGTTTCCAAATGCTGCAATTATCAGGGTTTCCTCTCTTATACGTGGCCAATCACCAGGTTTTCTAAACTTTGAAGCAGCATGGCTAATCAGTGTATTTGTAAAACCCTTTAATGCTGCACTATAATCCCTTTCCACAAAATTTTTGTGTAAGGAGGTGAAAATCAACTCTTCTGCAATATTTCTGACTTCATGGAAAAGAGCTTGCTCATTGCCAATCTCCATTCAGATGAAGCAGTCGATTAATTATTTTTTTTAAAAAAAAAGTCCACATACCTATCCTGAAACCTAATTCAAGAGGCATACCTGCGAGGCAGGACAAGAGGAGCTGTCTAACAGGCACCTGCTCTCCTCAGTACTAGCAAGCTGGGTACAAGAGTAACATCCCAGTGTACAAAGGTGTATGAAATACATGGCAGTTCTTAGAAATCTTAATTGAACATGCAATAAGTATTTATCCACATATTCCCTGCCAGCAAAAAACAAATGATTCTATGATTCTAAATGGAATTTCTTTCAACAGAGAGAGGAGAGTAATAAAAATTAGACTGTGAAATGGCAGCAAAATCTCAGAAACTTCTGAGCTACTACAACAAAGAGTGCCCAGTTCAACAAAGCAGTGCAGTGAAAGGAGTGAAAGTTGGTCCTAACTTCCCAGGGACACGTTTTGTCCCATTCTGGTGTAGTATTGCCTAACATGACTTGAAACTCATGTTCTTCCTGTAGTGGCTCACTCACAAACACTGGCAGCACCACCTCCTCCCTACCCAGAACAATTGCTGCTTCTCACCTCTTTTGACAGACACAGAGCCCACAAAAGGAATTACTTTGGGAAACTGGCCTGGGTAAAACCAACAGCTTTATGTTTGTGTCACACTAGTTCAGACACAGATCGGTTTCCAGAGAGCTCAAAGGGCAAAAGCAGCAGGACTGGGTGGAAGGAGACAACACTGTCTCTCTGGAAAGCAAATGCACACTTAGGCTGGCTCAAGGCTGCAAGGAAAGCACAGCCAAACCAAAACTAAGCCTAAGAAACATTGTCTTCTAGGGGCCCTGCTGCAAGCAGGGCCTTCCTACCCTGAAGAAAAAGCCCATTTTCCAGAGACACAGGCAACACACAAGCTTATATAAGCGCAGCTGTACACAACTGCTGCCATCTTCTCTTTCACATGGGAAGAGCAGGACAGCATTCCAAATGGGTTATAGGGAAGACAGCAAAGAGACCACATATAGTTTCAAGTCCTTTGCTGTATCTCAAGCCAGGTTTGCAAGGGCTGGAAAGAGCAGGAAAGGTTTCTGAAGAAGGAATTCTAAACACAAAACCACCATATCTTTGTAGGCTTTCATCTTCACAAACACAAAAGAACTCACCTTTCGGGAGGAACCTTTGCCAAAGTGCACTTCTTAGATAACCTCCTACCATTTTCAATTAATTTATTTTTTTACTTTGCGTTTATGTATGAGACTAAAGACTTCTAGCTATGAAGACGTTATTTGAATTTCCATTATGTGAATGCTGCTACTATACAGAATAACACTACTTTATAGAATAATAAAATACAAATTGTCATCTAGAAGGAGAAATTTAAGTTCTTCATCTCTTTACTCATCAGTTACTATAATAGTTTGCAGGGAGGGGGTCAGAAATATGAGCTACAGTTTTATACAAGGATTATAAATAAAGCCAGTGGGTAGTTTTAGCTTCATATAGATCTGATAACTTGAAACTAAATACATCACACATGGTGATCAAAGCTCCTCACATGGTATTTTTCATACGCACCTTCAGCAGTTTAGCTTCAATGTCACAAAGGTACAGTAAAGTTTCTTAAGACACCTAGTACCTGTAGCTGTATTGTTTTTTCATCTCACTCTTATTATTGTATACTGATCTATAGCAACTTCTTGATCATACAGATTTTCTCCTTACAGCTTTGATTGCTACGGGGTAGATATTAGATATAAATGAAAGTTTGGGAAAACCTTCCTTAACAGGCTGAACATAAAACAATGTAAGAAGAAACATGTCATCTAAGAAAAACTTTTCAGAAGTGTTAATATAAATTGCATTAGCACTATATGAAAGACTTCTCAGATTGTAAACATGTAAAACAAAGATCAGGAAAATCCCAGTACTCTGAAATTCAGTTCTTTGATTTCTTATGAGTCAGCAATCCCTGTGCCATCCCAGGAAGGGAAGCAATCATAACTTGAAAGTGCCACTAATATGACCTGGGTCAAGCTAAACCTAGCAGTTTAAGCTTAGCACCTCAAATCAACAGTGAATGAGGACATTTCTTCAGCAAAAGAAGAACAAGTCTTCATCTTCCCTAATGGAGGTTCTTCCAAGAAAACGATTAGTAACTTGATTGCACAATCTACCACAGTGTGTTTTATCATCCTCTTGAGAATTATACCTTAAAGTTAAAAATGCTCTGAAAAAAGTGTACCACTTTTTAAAAAAAACTAATTACTGTCATTACTATAGCCTGATAAATAATCATGTAAGAGTAGAACTTGAGTTCATGGAAAAGTTAGCTTTTATTTTATTTGAAAAAGGAAATTGTTCTGCTAAAAGGGGGGCATGTGTGTGCTTATATACACTTAAGTATGAACATGTGTATACAAAATTCCAAGTATTCGTTACATCAAGGAAAATCATTAAGAAGAAATAAGCATCTTCCACCAGGATATGCTTACACAATTAAGCTCCTTTTCACTGGGACATCTGAATATCCATTCAACTCACCATTTGTGCCCAGATGCACTTAGAATGACCTCCCTCCATCCCTTTCATTGTTTCAGGAACAGAAACTCCAAACAGCTTCAGTTGTCAGACCACCAATTAACCACAGTACTTAGATGCCCAGATGACAAAACACATTTTCAGGTCAAGAGAAAGCGTTATGGTTGCACAGCTAAACACTCCCTAAAAAACAACTGACCCAGGTCCTAAACCTTCTGCCTGCTGTAAGTTTTTAAAATGCCAAAAGACAAGCCAGATAAATAGAGGGATCAACAGAAAAACAAATCACTAAAGCACGTTTCAGATGTGCATGTATGTTAAACAAAAAGGATTTAACTCCAAAATCCCCCTTTTAACATTTAAATTGACAACCTTATTTTAGAACTACTGGGAATTTTATTAGTGTCACAGATCTACTGTCACAGTTAATTCTTTTTTTTTTTTAATTTGAAAAAACAGTAACAGAATACTTACCACAAATGGAAAAACTCTGATGGTTACAGCTGTTCAGAGAAAGAGTTCACAGTTCAGAATGTTCACACACTAACATCACACTGGAAAAACTAAAATTATGGAGCTCATCTGCTAACAACCTTCAAAACTACATTTTTACTTTCAAAGTAGGTGGAGCTAAAGTAAGTAACCCCTGCAATATGTTCCAAGACAATCATCTATTTAAAGAAAAAATAAGTTATACAGCACTAAATATGTAAACGCTTATAATTTTTTCTAGGATAAACAGAAGGTTAAGTTATGCATACAGGCACTGTGTTATGACTCTAGATCTACAAAAACAAGTTTTCTTTAATAAGCTTAGCAACATTTGACCAGGTGTCTGTTCTTTAAGCTATGAACTTATCTTGAAGGACATCGCTAGACCTTAAGTTTATTACAAGAATGTTTGCAGTAACCAGAAGCACATGGTAGTGTAATTGCACACCCCGGAACATAATACCACACTTAAAAAACGGTTATTTTAATCATTACACTAATGAGTTCTGAACTTCCAACCTATGCGCATACAGTTTCATAATTACACAGCTTGAAATCCTCATCAGCAAATCCAAATGCTCCTGAAACCCAAATCATTTTATAATCTTGAATAATGCATGGCACCTCTGCAGCTAGAAACTAAAACAAATTTCATAAAAATGCAAAGCTTCATAATCTGTATTCTATAAGAAACTGCATTACTGAAATAAAGTGTTGCTTAGTAAGTACTAATGATGGTGATTTTCCCCCCTCCCTTTCCTCTGGTACTCACAGTTCAGATCCCACTTCAAAAATAAACCAACGAACTCCTATCAAAATATCCTTTTTCATACATACATACATATATATATATATATATAAAAAAAATGGCTCACAGCATACCCTACTACACAAGAGTGAAATCAGACATCTGTTTCCTAAACAAGCACTGACTTAAAATGGCATAAAAACTTTTCTTCCTGAAAAGCGTGAAAACATTTTTTCATTTTTTTTTAAATAGAACGCAGCTTGACTGGCTTGCATGCTATTTCCTAAATAGCAAAACCAAAACTCCATCTTAGTTCATCAAAAGGCCAGCAAACCTCAGTCTACAATTTTTCCAGAAGAATGCCCCACATTCCAAATGCCTTTGGTTGATTGGTTTTAAACTACAGGTAAAGCCTAGATAAACTCAACCAAGGATTTTAGCAAGCCTTGGCACTCTTTCTTTTGAGCAGGTAAAAAAGCTTATGACTCAAGATGAGAGGAAAAGCCATCCTCACACTCAGTACACAAGGACAGGTACAAGAATATCCTAAACCAGAAGAGTATCTCATGTCTCCAACACAATAGTGTTTTGTCTTGATATCTTCATCAACCAGAGTTAGCTATGAATATTTACGTAAATAAACACTGTCAGCAGTAACAATTTCATCGTCCAATAACTTTGATTATGGGAAATTACAACTGAAACCCATTTACAAATTTTTGATACAAGAAACAATATTCTAAATGTAACCAAGATAAGAACACTGGACCACGCTTTCAGATCTTGTAAACATGTTACTTGGAATAAGTTAAACTCATTTTGATTTTTAACAATTTAGAGTTCAAAAGACAAATAAATTATTAGTTATCACTTTTGCTAATGAAATTTTAAGATTTCCACTCATCTCTAGGATCTCATTACTGAAATCATGAAATATGACTGTAAAACCAGAAGCAGTAAGGAAGAGTCACAGAGACAAATACCTACATATATGTGCTGGCAGAGACACTAATCACAGCCTGAAAATTACACTTAGGGGAACAAAAAAAAAACAAAAAAACAAAAAATCAACACCAAAACAACATTAAAATCAAGTCAAAGAACAGCAGCCTTTACATACCAGTTTTGCAAAATTTCTGCAACTTCATTTTTCCCCATCTTGAACACAACAGGCTTTTTCATCTACTAATCCCCATTTTACCTCATCAGCACCAAGGAACTAAACATAAAAACTGGCAACACGTCTCTCAAACAAGGCATTCAAACTTACAGAAGTGTAACCAAGACTCTGCCAGAAGCAGTTAAGTATCACAGAATCACAGAATGTTC
>NW_009715294.1:0-12677 GCF_000703405.1 Apaloderma vittatum
TGGCAGCACAGCCTTCTAGTGTGTCAACCACCCAGTTTGGTGTCATCAGCAAACTTGGTGACAGTGCCCTCTGTCCCAATACCAACCCATGAGGGCCTCCACTTGCTACAGGCCTCCAGCTACACTCTGTCCCATTGACCACAACTCTCTGACTTCTTTCCTTCAACCACTTCAGTCTACCTCACTACCTGATCATCCAGACCACGCTTCCCCAGTTTAGGTACACGGATGCTGTGGGGTGTCAAATGCTTTACTGCAATCACGATAGGTGTCAAATGCTTTACTGAAATCAAGATAAACCACATCCACTGCACTGTCATCATCTGTCCACCTGGTTATGTCCTCATAAAAGGCTATCATGTTGAAACCATGCTGACTGCTCCTAATGACCCTCTTATCCTTGATATGGCTAGAGACAGTGCCGAGGATAAGTTGTTCCATCACCTTTCCAGGGATGGAGGTGAGGCTGACTGGTCTGCAGTTACCCATGTCCTCCTTCTTGCCCTTTTTAAAGACTGGAGTGACATTTGCTTTCCTCCAGAGCTCAGACACATCTCCTGCTGCCCACAACTTACCAGAGATGATGGAGAGTGGCCTAGCAATGACTTCTGCCAGCTCCCTTAGCACCTGCAGGTGCATCCCATCAGGGCGCATGGATTTATGGATGTTCTGATTGCCTAAATGATCCCTAACCCAGTGCTCGTCAACCAAGGCAAACTCCTCCTTTATCCTGACTTCTTTATGGGGCTCCTGAGGACAGTGTCCAGCAGTATAGACAGAGGCAAGCAAGGCATGCAGTAACTCCACCTTCTCCGCATCCTCCATCACCAGGGCACCCACTTCATTCACCAGAGGGCCTACACTGCCTCTAGTGTTATTTTTTTCTGCCATGTCTTTGAAGAACCCCTTTCTGTTGTCCTTGACCTCCCTTGCAAGAGTTAATCCCAAGGAGGCCTTTCCTAGTTGCCCCCCTACATCTTCTGACCACAGTCTTATACTCCTCCCAAGTGGCCAACCCCTCCTTCCATGATCTACAGACTCTCTTCTTTCAGTTGAGTTTGCCCAGCAGTTCCCTGTTTAACCATGCAGGTCTCCTGGCTCTTTTTCTTGATTTCCTACCCACTGGGATGCACTGATCTTGAGCTTGGAAGAAGTGATCCCTGAATATTAACCAACTATCTTGGACCCTTTACCTTCCAGTATCCAGTCCCATGGGATTTCCCCTAGCAATTGCTTGAAAAGGCCAATGTTGGCCCTGCTGAAGTCCATGGTTGTGATCCTGCTTGGTATTCTGTTTCTACCGCACAAGACCCTGAACTCCACCATCTCCTGGTTGCTGCAGCCAAGGCTGCCCTCAACCTTCACCACTTCAACCAGACCCTCAGTTCTGACTAGATTCAGACTAGATAAAAGAAAGAAACTTTTTATGATGAGGGTGGCAAGACACTGGAACGGGTTGCCCAGAGAAGTGTTTGAAGCCCCATTCCTGGAAACGTTCAAGGTCAGGTTGTTTGGGGCTCTGAGCAACTGAACCTAGTTGAAGATGTCCCTGCAGGGCGACACCTGTAGGGTGGTTGGACTAGATGACATTTAAAGGTCCCCTCCAACCCCAACTCTTCTATGATTCTACGAAAAAGACAGATCTTACTGCAGAGGATGGAGACTCAGGTTGCTCTCAAGTGGGAAAGAGGCAGGGAGTCATCCTGGGGCTCTTGGTTAACACACGCACGTGCATACACATGTGCATTGAAGAAAACACTATTTCAGGAAAACAGTAAAGAGACCATCAAGTCCCTGCTCTGATCTGGGATGTTCACCGTCCCCAGAGCAACCCCTGTGCTTGCAATTAATTAACACTGACACGCATACATGAGGACAAACCCCAGTCCCTGCTGCCTGCATGACTTGAGGGCCACTGCAGCAGCTGGCCCTTGGAAAGGGCTTGACCTTTGCTGCAAAGGGCATCCCCACGTTGCTTATCACCTGCCAGCTCCAAGACCACAGCATGTTGTGCCCACGCATGGCCAGCCCAGCAGCAGCGGCTCCCATCTGGCACCGAGGGCCAAGGAAGGCACCTCTCAGCAAGGCTGTGAAGGCAGTCGGACAGCAGGCATTTGGAGGCAGATTGCTTCTTCCTCCACCCAGGCACCCATGCTCAAACACATGAGGATTTTAAGGCCTCTGTGAAGGAAAGTGTCACCTCCATTGGGAAAAATATTTCGTCCTGAAAACCTATATGGAAACCAGGAGCAGCTGTGTCACAATCAGGAGCCAGCCTGAAGCCATCACTGTAGGTCACAGGCATCTTTCACAGTATCACAAGATGCCAGGAGTACTCTGGTTCCTGGAGATAGGGGAAAAGGCAGCTCTTTCCTTCCTGAGTCCCTTCCGCTGTGTGGGAAGCAGGGAGCTGTGGGAGGAGGAAAGAAGAGTGGGAGGTTTATTTGCTGCCTATTATAAAGCCAACTGCTGCAGAGAGCCTGCCAGCCACAGGAGCAGCGAGCACAGCTACAGCCATCACCAGTGAGCAGACGAAACCTCAGGCCAGGGCAGAGGGAAGCAGAAGACTGGCAAAGAGAGGACTTTGACTGTGCATGAGGGGGACAGAGATCGGGAATCCCAATACTGCACTACTTGGACCAGGCAACTCTGGTGGCTTTGCACCCTTGTGTCTTGCCTGGCCGGAACAGCATGGCACGCTCGGGGATGGCAGGGACCTCACCACTGAGCTGGTGGAGAAAGCAGGTGTGTTTCAAGTCCTCTGCACATCTGCTCTCAGCTGCTGAGCTCCAGCCAACCCTCCTCACAGGTGATGCCCACAAGCCTGCTGTGAAATGAGGGCGAGTGTGTACATGGTGGGCTAGCACAGGGCTCTGGCACCCACACTGGTGGGCCCAGTTCTGCTCCGCTCCAGCCTGGTGTGGCCTGATAGGGCCCGGGGGGCACCCTGACACCAAGCACCGTCATCTCACAGCCTCCCAGTAAAAGGTGGGCAGTGTCACGCTTGTCCCGTTGATCTCCTTCTCCTTGGGCACCTGCATACCTCCCTCCACTGCTCTGGGCGGAGTATCGGTCCCTGGCAGCTGCCAGCTTCCCCCATATCGCCACTCCCCAGCTCTGAGGTCACAATATCCCCTGCGGCAGATCCTGCTGCAGGGGCAAAGAAACACTCCTGCCCTGCCACCCTCCCTGCAAGCACAAAAGCTTCTTCCTGAGAGCAGTGGGTTACAACATTATATATATACACACACATAAAATATGGGTTTAGAGCATCTGCAGAGCTAGAACATTTCTATTGCCTGTGCTTGGTGCCAGGAGCAAGAGTAAGGTTGGGGCTGCAGCAGGAGCCCACACCGCTTGCCAATCCTAGCCCCGAGAAGGCTTTCCTCCCACCTCTGCCCAGCTTCCAAGCAGATTTGGGTAGCACCAGACAACCAGGATGAATCACACTGCCCTGGGAGCGTGGGAGCTGTGAGCTCAGAGAAGGTCCCAGCACCAGCAGGGTTGCACAAGTGGGGATGGCCCCAGCAGCCGCTACACTGGCTGCATCCAGCCATGCCAGAGGAATTGGTTCTCAGCATACTGGTTTGAGTTAATAGTGCATCAAAGGGAAGGGGAAGCCTTTGATGATGAACACAGGGGCCTGCAACTGAAGGACAAGGAGAGAAGGTGCTCCCCAAGACCTAGCTCGGCCGCCTCGAGCCCCTGGGGATGTATCCATAGAGGACCCACAAAATCACCATCTATCCCCTGGCGTGCAAGCAAATTGGATCCTTGAAAATAAGGAGAAAAGAGACTGAATTTGTCTCACAGGCTCAGCACCAGATCGCACTGCCTTTGCTTAGGCCATGGGCCAGCTGCCTGCCCTCCCACCAACCCCTGCCCCTGCACAGGGCCAGGCCAGTGCTGCTTTTCACTGGAGCAGCAGAGTGAGAACGCAGCTGGTCTCTGTTCATCGCTGGGGCACACATACAGCCGCTTCTACAGCCCACGCAGCCTTCGAGGGAGATCACAAGGAAGCTGCTGTTTCTGCGGCCGAGCAGGGAGGCAGCTCTCCCAGGCACATGTATAGCTGCAGACGTGCAGCTCTGCAAAGCACCGACTGTTCCAGCCTCTCCCCGGTATGCCTGACAAGACAGCTTGTCGCCATCACTCCCATCGTCCCCAAGAAATTTCCCTTGCCCAGGACACCCAAGCACAGTCCCAGCCATTTATGTGCCGCAGGGCAGAGTAGAGCCGAGCAGAGCAGGGCCAAGCAGAGCAGAGCAGACAGCCCATCAAACTCACCGGCCTGCTCTGGTGTTCTCCACGGAGAGGACCTGGGGAGTCAAATGGCCCTGGAGCATCAGAGATAAGAGGGAAATCACAGGCTGTTGAGATGGGCATGTCAGTGCATCTCAATCCAGCAGGAGTAAGGACAATATGCATGGCAAGGACGGGGTTCAGGATGCCTCCCCCAACACACGTGGGGTGAGCGTGGCACAGACGGTCAGCATGCAGCCTCTGCTCTGCCAGTGCCACAGCCTGGCCGTGCCTGCGCCCACTGTGCTGCCCTCCTGCCCCGCTCCAGCCATGGCCACTGGCCAGCCGCTGCCCGCAGCCAGCGCAAGGGGTATTAAGAGCAATGGATGTGACTGAGGAAAACACAAGAAATAGTTCCCTTCCCTTCAGGCAGAGAAGGAAGTGTCACATCTGGACATGTACAGCAGCCGGGCTGGAAAAGGGACAAGGCATGGGGAGGAGAGAAGCCGTGGGCTGGGAGGCACAGCAACACGCAGAGGACGTGGCGAGACAGATGGCAGATTTGGCAGCAGGATGGTCACAGAGCGACCTGCAAGAGAAGGCAACACAACACTGCGTAGGGGCTGTCAGTCCAGCCTGGCAGGTTTTGGCAGGGGTCGCATCCTTTCAAACACATCCAACAGCCAGCATCAGAGATGCTCTGTGGGCAAGTCAGCCTTGGAAAAAAGGCTATCTAGGATCTGGGTAAAATGGGAAAAAGATCGGGATGGCAAGTTTTAGGAGCAGGGAGGCAGAGAGGTTGTCCCTGGTTTCCCTGCACAATTTTGTTTTCCCTCTACACAGGGCCACACCGCCAGGCTGACTCTCAGAGAAGGGCTGGCAGCCCTTGTGTCTCCCTGCCCACTCTGATGACAGCGCGGGGTCTCCAGGAAGCCACCCTCTGCTTTCCACAGCACCACCACTCACCCAGAAAGCAAAGGAAATGAAATGTGAGGCGCTGCAGCAGATGGCTGCGAAAGGAGCTTCCCCAAGCCCGTGCTCCCTTGTCCTTCCAGGGTGCTTTGGGCACAGCAGTGCTGGCACCAGGAGTACAACTGGCCAAAGAGATTTGGGACCCAGGCAAGGAATAGAGTCCCAAAATCAGCCACTGCACGCCTTTCTAAAGCCCAGCAGCTACTCAGTTAGCAGAAATCAGACAGGCTCTGCATTCGTTTTGAGAGAGATGCTTGGGAACACAGCATTTATACAGAGTTTTGACAACAGCTGGGTTGTGTCCTGGCCAAGCCCTAGCCCAGGCTCCTGCTTTCTGCCTGGTTTCAGATATTCTGTTCTCCTTTCCTGTGTCCCCACCCAGCACATCCCAAACCTGCCACCTTGAATGCAGCTCTTGCCTAGCTGGGCTGGCCCCACCCAAGGTGAGTGCCCCAAGATCCCGCACTCGGCCTCTGTGGTATCAGCAAGGCACTTACTAAATGAGTGAGGGTCTCCACCTCCTCACCTGCTACATGGTTGATGTAAGGGGCAGTTTGGTGTGTGCTGCGTAGCTGCTGTCCCTACTCTGGGAAGCATTTCTCCACCTGGAAACACAAAGAGCCTCTAGCCAGTTTGAGAAAACCCAAGGCGAGAGTGCACAAGACCTCGGCACAGCCACCGCCTCCCAGTCCATCTCCCTGGGGCAACCAGCACTTCCAGTAAAGCATGGGCACATCCTCGCCCTGAAACATCCCTCTGCATCACCAGTGCCAGCACCGCACCTGGACTTACTGGAGCAAAAAGCCGTGCAACCACAGATGCTGCGGAGGCTCTGGCTCATCCTGACATCCCTGTGCTGACCACAGCTGGAGAGTGAGCAGAGCTCTGCACCGGCAGCCAAACCCTTCTCCAGAGGGGCAGAGATCAAATATTTAAGTGATGCTGAATCCCTCCCTCATTGTTGCCTCTTCCCTGGGGTTAGGACCACCTGCGAGACACACCAGTCTCTAAATCCTGTCTGGCTGCTTTCTGTGCTTCTCCTGGCAGTACAGCTCCATCTCAGGGCACATGGATATCATGCTGGAAAGAGGGGACCAAAAAAGGACCAAAAACCATGTGTGAGGAGCCACAGGAACACACTGGGAAGGCTTCTCCTAATGCTCACCATGGCATGGAGAAACCTTGCGCCGAATGAGCTGCAGGATCAGCCCGAAGCGAAGAGTGGGCTCCAGCAAAGCCGCTGCCGCTGCGCAGAGCACCAGGCTGGCCATGTACCCAGGCACGTCCACAAAACCCAGCTACCCCGATTAGCTCTGTTCAGTGAGGGAGAGAGATACCATCCTCCTGACTCAAACTCCCTCCTGGCCTCTCACCTCTCGACCAAGGCAAGCAGTGGGAAAGGGTGAGCTTTCCCCAGCATGTTCAGGGAGCGGGCAGCCAGCCTGCAGCGTCGAGAGCAAGACCGGACCCAAAGCTTGGCAGGTCCCATCACATGCCTGTGGACCCTTTCTCCTGCCCTAAGGGATGGAGAAGACACAGCACTGGCATATGTGGCTCCCACAGGCAGACAGAGGAACAGCTCCAAGCATCACTCCCAGATGAGACTTTAAAGGCTACAGATGCACAGAAACTTACTCTGATGCCAGGATATTTTCCACAAAAAAATTCCAAACACAAAGAAACGCAGAGCGAAAACCCTTCTCTGCGGAAAGCAACTGTGACACACCTTTCACAAGAGCCAGAAATTTACCTTCTTGTTGCTGAGGGAAAGAATCCCCTGAAGTTTGACTCTGCGTAGAGGCTGATCAAATAAACAGCCAGCCCCTCAGACATAGCTGCTGGGACAAAGGAATCCTGAAACCTAATGGCTATCCTGGAATACACATAAAGCTGTAGTTACGATAGTGTACGTACATACCCAAGACAAGGCTTAGGGCATAGTCATAGTCCAATTACTCAGTGTGTAGGATGTCAGAGGGATGTATTTGCAGAAATACTCATCCCCTGACTTTCCTTAAATGACTGAACTAACCTGAAAGCCTTTAATTCTCAGGAGGTGGCCCAGTCACTGCAGCCGTTATTAGCAATATTATCTTTCCTGGGGGGTTTTGTTTTTTTGTTTTGTTTCTGAACAAGGAAGAATTTGATGAAATTTCATGGAAGAAAACAGAAGAAATAAAAAACTCAGATACAAGAAAATTAAACTTGATGAAAATCTCTCAACAGGAAAATTCAGTGAAGCTGCCTGATGAGAAGATTAGCAGCATAATATGAAAGGAAAAAGCAATAAAGAGGACTTGGAACCAGAACAAATAAAAGAATTATGACTTTTGGACGCATACCTGACTTAAAAGTAATCAGATTTTGACTGAATTAAAACTTTCTAAATTAAAAGACAGTCAGCTTGAAGTTCTAACAATCTACATGCAAAGACCTCAGATCACTCTTATCAGTGAAAAAAAAGTCAGTAGAAGTTCATGCAGTATGTCCTTCATGCCAGACCTGTTCAGTGGCTGAGCATCTGGAGCTAAAGCCCAATGAACTGCAAAAGTAGCACTGACAGTAGCAACCTTTTTGAAAGCAGAGGGAAAAAAATATTACAATTAATTTAGTACACTGATTAGTTTAGTGAAAGTTCAGGAAACTACTGCAGGTTAGCACAGAGGATTCTGGTTCCCTTTCCAAGCCCAATGAAGATGAAATGTGAGAGGATAATCTCTACTAATTCTGAATTCTTAAAAGCCAGAAATAATAAGGTTATCTCACTAGTTATATTTTACACCTCCTATAACAAAATTCTATTCCTATAATATAGTATTATAGTAATACAATACAGTACAGTTACACAGCATTGTTAAATTCATTACATATACAAATAATGCTTTCATAAACCTATTCCTTTTTCTTTTGTGGACACATACATTTTAAACAGTTTTATTTAACCAACTAGAAATCATTCTTTAAATGCTCTCTGCATTTTGAATTGGATTTAATTTTCCACTGAAATACAGCTGCACCAAATTTATAATAAATAACGAAGTGATAGCTAATGAAGAAATGTGTCACTCGCCATCATCTAATGCAAGAAATATAGACACTAAGTATCTAAATAACCATATGTTACCCCACAAACCCACTCACTTAAGCATGGTGCAGCCTCCTGCTCAGCCCTAAGCACCACAACATACTCATCTCTGAGAATCAACTTGTCCTTAGGAAAAGAGCAAAAGTGTACAAACATAGCAAGATTAAAACTACGTACTTAGATTGTGGCTTTCTGATTGTTAATTTAAATCATGACTTTAATCCATCCATCCTACTCTGCAGCAGGTCCAGAGCCAAACAAGGCACAGATCAAACTTAATGTTGAAGTCTACCAAGTTTGGTTTGTTTTTCTGCCATTTTCACCATTATACCTCCCTTACACACAGTTCTGCCATCTCTCCTGGAGAAAAGCAGCCCAGAAACACAAGGAGCAGCACATGTCCCCAGCCTGGAGCCTGCAAGCCCTGGGAGTCTCTTATATGTGTAGAGACCTCCAGATCACTGCTTGCAGGCTCAGGGAGCCAGGAAAACCTTCATACTTCTGGTCACTTCTCTAATGCTGCCTTGGGGATTACCCCACGGCGACCGACTTTGTCAGAAAACAGGAATAATCACAAAGTGCTGAGGCTGAAGGGAGATTGTCTAGTCCCGCCTCCCTTCTAAAAGCAGCATCAGCTACAGCAGGTTGCTCAGGGCCATATCCTGGTTTTGAATACCGTCAAGGATGGGGATTCTTCTCCAAATCAGAGCCATGCTGAAAAGACCATCCCAACCTGCTGTTGCAAGCAGGTCTTCCAGCCAGGTAGGTCCCAAGACCAAGGCTACTGGGAGCTGCACTGATGCCCTGTGGCTCATGGTCAGCAGTTTCCAAGCTGTGCAAGTCACTCCTTGGCTTGCCAGCCCTCGCACAATGTCTCAGCATCCTTAGACAGTGTCACTTTCCTGACGTATCATCCTAGCGTGGGTCATCTTGCTACTACATATATATAGCTCCACAGCCATCCTTCCAAATCTGAAGTTTGCTCTAACTCCCCCACCTCTACCTTCTCTGAATTTCGGTCTCCTCTAGCCCATCCAATGCAGCACATCAAGGAACTGGTCTCAGTCTCCATCACCTCCTGCCTCAGCTGCCTCCTACCACCAACTCCCAAATAACAATAAAGTGCTCCCTGGTAAAGCAAGTCGAGAGCCCCTTCCTCTCTCTGTCAGGAGGAACTCAAAATTACATGATGACTATTTTTCCACCTCTCACAAACTGCCTTGTAGCACTTGGGGGAGCAGTGACGCTTGGCTCATTCAGAGCCTGCCTTCCTCTCAGTTCATCCACAATCTGCAAATGACAAGACACATTGGTGCTGGAGGTAGGAGAATCAGTTCACCAAAAGCTTTCACATGTTCCCACTGAAGAGAGAATGTTTCTGTTCTGTTACTCCACTTTAAACACATCTTTATTTGAGATCAAACTATGACAGCACAGAAGGCCCTCCTTGGTCAAAACAGTACCCACGACCTCCCACAGGGGAACTTCACAACTGATCCCAGTGTTGAAATACTTCTGCACCGTGGTATTCATGCTCCCCAAAGGCTGGGCAACATTATGGTAACTTCAATCACAAAGGCGATTTCTCCAAGAGGCTTTCTCTGCAGCCCTTACCATGGCAGCAGCTCTTAAACCAACACAGCCATCCACTAAGAGAGGGTCATACTGGGACAGGCAAGGCAGGACAGTGCTGGGGCTTAGGTAACCACCAAGCTAAGTCATAAAAAGCGAACCTGGTGAGGGGATGTGAGATTGAGAGATGGCTGAACTGCCAGAGAGGTGAGGGTGACACAGGGACCAGGGCAGCAGGCTGGGAGAGAGAGGCCCACATGCCCTGCCAGGCTACCTCACCCCACCTCGCCCTGCTTCTGCAGAGAGGTCCTGAGGGACCTGCTGTGCCCAGTCTCACCCATTAACCAGCAACAATAGTGGCCAGGGTGATGGGAAGGGCTGTGCACAGCTACCTGGCCAGGGCTGTCCCATTGTTGCTGTAATGGTGTGAGCAAACTGCTGCCATTGTCCCCATCTAATAACAAGGTGTGACCACAGCCTAATTACCAGTCTCAGCTGCATTTGAAGCAATAACTTCGAGCCATATTTTAAAAGGCATCTTAAAGTGTGTGTAGATGCCAAGCGGTATCCTCAAAAGCTCTAAGACCTCTCATCATCGAGGGATTTGATAGCTCATTAGGGACTGAATGTAATTAAGACATAGCTGAAGGAAACTGGTACTGGAGATACTTCTCCCCACATAATCTCAAAGCAAAGCTGCTTTTGCTCTGAGTGCAGGGCATCAGCAATGCAATGGTTTCTTCAAATTTAGGGCAACCTGCACAAAATATACTTACAGCAATTAAAGTAGGCAAGAAAAGCGGTTTCACAAAACGCATGAAAATGAAGTGACAACTGCAGAAGGTTTTGGTGTGTACAGGAGTCATAGAGGAGTCAGCATTTGCACAGCACACTACTGTTTGTCTAATAGTTTAGGTGACTGATTAGTTTAATACCAACTGAATTCACCTGTGGGTGTTAGAAACACTTCTCCTTCTCCTTGCTGTTTTGGGAAAGCTCTCGCAGCCTGTTAGGATGGGAGTATTTCCTGCCAGGAATATTTTAAAGCAGTGACACTCCTTTTACAACTCTGCAGCTGTAGGTTCTGAAGCTGTGCTGAAATCTGCCTTACTCTCCCTTGGGCCAGAAGTGTCTGTGTGGAAGGAGGACGGCATTGCCTGCAAGGGCCAATGCATACCCCTGACCAGCATCCCCACCAAGCACCACTATTTTTGTGCCCTTCTGCAGGACCACCCTGTGCTTACCACTGTCAGCAGCCACCAAACCAGGGATGAACTAGTTAACCTCAGGGAAAGCTTGGAAGGGGAAAGCAGCTATGGAGCAGTTTGAGTGTTATCAGAAAAAAAATAAAGGAGCTGAAAGGCATTCAGATAGAGTTGCAGGAGCCAAGATGCTGCCACAGGAAGACGGCAGAAGTTTAAGCTTACAGGGAAGCCGGAAAAGCCCATATGTGCTATGGAGTCAGAGGCTGCAGGGGTGCCAGCGGCCTCCTTGCTTTTATCTATTACTTATTTGTTTGCCAACGGCTGTTTGCCAGGATATTTAAGACGCATCCTTCCTGAAAGAGCTGCTTCTGTTCCCCTCTCCATTTGCTGCCCACTCCTGACCATCACTTTGCAGGGTAGCAGGGAAGGCAGCAAGGCCAATGTTCAGGTCTGGTCGCAGGGCCAGTCTTTCTGTCTTCTGCTTTTTCCAAACTTTCTCCACTTTCCCCTCTGAACAAATACCACCAAGCAGTTCAACAGCACCTTTTAACCCAAATGGCACATTTTGTTGTCTCTCCACTGCTCAGACAGGCAGCCTGACCTGCCACACAGCATCGTAAAACCTCAGCGTGAGACAAGGTGCTCTCTCCTGCCTAGTCTGCCCACCCACCTTTCCCCTCACCTTCTGCTTCCCCCTGAACTCCCTGAAAGAGGAGAGGGCAGGCATGCACATCAATCCTGGAGGTGGTGGCTAAACAGTTAAAAGGAAAAAGATGTTCATGCAGAAATAATATCCGCCAGCCAGACAAAGGTCTCTCTTTCTCCTGGATGACACCCATTCTGTTCAGGTTTCTGAATTGCAAACCCACTGTGCAGCACCATTGCTGCTAGAGAGGATGGGGAAACAAGCAAGGGAGAAGGCAGAGTCTGAATTCATGGACAAATCTGGATGAAGTCATAAACTGGTGGAGAGCAGCTCTGCCAGTGTGTTAGATCATCTTGACCCAACAGTCCTTTCAGAGTCTTCAGTCTCTAAAAGCTGGAGAGAGGAATGGGGAGAGGTTCCCCCCTTCTCTCCCCTGCTAGCACGAAGCACTTTGAACACCCTCACGTGTGGCTCCGGAAGGAGGATTCTGTGGCCAGGATGACGTGAGGATCAAGCACAAGCCATGGCATGACACAGCGGTGGGATGACATTTTATCTCACGTCAGAGGACAACAGCGCAGGCCAGCAGGCCTGCCCTCGGAAAGAACACCGAGGGGCCCGGACTCGCCCCTTGCTCCCGCCGCTGACTGACTCCGGCTGCCTTGGGGAAACCCCCGCACCTGGCTGGGCCTCGGCCGCCCATCAGCGGGTGGAGACAAGCATCACTTAAAGCCACTTTGGTACGTGTTCCAGAACGAGGTCAGGAAAACAGCTTCTAAACAGAGCCAGGTGCCCAGAAATCTCCCACAACAAAAAAACTAGCCCATCTCTGAACCCCGGACCCGCAGAGTTGCGTTCTCGGGCGACACCCGGGTGCTGCCCAAGGCGGTGCTGGCACACCCGCCCAGGGGGTCGAGCAAGGGGGCCTCGAGCAGCCCCCAGGGCAGCCCCACAG
>NW_009715295.1:0-2619 GCF_000703405.1 Apaloderma vittatum
AGTGTACCATGAAGGTCAGCTTCGCATCACCGAGTCTCTCTGCCATTTCTACAGCCAAGTGTCCCCCAATCTCCAGGCCTGCATCGCCTGCCACGAGCACTGGGTATCTTTGGCTCGGCAGCTGCAGGACAGAGAGCTGGAAGGCAATGTCCAGCACGACCTCAGCTGGCTCTACCAGATTTTGGGCACACCTGAGTAAGTCTTGTCTGTGGCTGTTAGATGCTATTAAAGTGGGGTCCCTGCTTACCCAAAGCAAGAGCGGTGGCTTTCCTGGGGTGTCCCTCGAGAGAGGTGGGGAAGGTGCATGGTAGCTCTAGCTGCCCCTGAGGCAGGCTGCTGAGATTTGTGAGTTCTTGCTGTGTGGTGAAAAGGGGAACAGTTCAATGTCAGCCAGAGTGCCGTGACAGCCAGAAAAATGCCAAACTGTTAGCTGAGACAGAACTGGGGTCTGGTCAAACAGGGTTTTCCAGCAAGACATCCAGCCTTGATCAGGGGGTACCCAGCAACAGGGAATTCATCACTTCCTTTGGAGGTTTATTCCAGTGATTAATCACCATTCACCAGTAAAACCAGGTTCTTTATCTGTTATTTGAACAAGTCTGGCTTCAGCCTCCAGCCGCTGAGTCTGCCCATCCTATCTCTGCTGGAATAGTTTCCCCGGGGAGGTACTTAAGACCCTGTATCAGCTCACCTTTCAGCGTCCTGCTTGACACATGCAGGTGACAGGGAGGGGAGAGAAAGAGATTAGGGCAGACCACAGACTTTCTTGAGTCTTTGAAGGCAGACAGTGGAGAGCTAGCTTCCATGTCCCAGAAGGACAAGTGTGCCAGGGCTGTCGTTAACTTGGATGTTAACCTTCCCATGCTGGGTCACAGTGAGTTGAGGGGGGAGGTATTTAGGAAGCAGACGCCTGCCATGTGAGCAGTGCTATTTAAGATCACAAAGCACCCCATTCCCTGGACTCAAGGACAGCTGCAGCCCAGTTTCGAGACACCAAGCAAACAAACATGCCCTGGGCACTGTCCGGTGCTCCCTTCACCACAGCTGCCTTCTGCAGGCAGCGCATCCAACCTACTGGTTCATCCTGCTGCTTTGTCCTTTTGCCTCGGAGTGACCAGGGACTTGAAAAGGTCTTACACATATAGCCACAGATCTGCCTCCTTGGCTGCACTGAGGCACATCCAGTAGGCAGAGGTGTGGTTTTGGGTGCCACATGCTGTCTGGAAAACGAAGGCGCAAGCACTCCCGGGCTATGCTTCCATGTGTAGCGGAGAGTGACTTTGGGCCTTAGTGCAGGAGGGCAAACAGGGTTTGCAGATGACCTGGACAAAACCATCTTTATCAGCCCAAACAAGCAGGCGGAGAGCAGGCTACCTTGGGGCTGTGCTTGAACACTGGGGTCCCAGGCTGGCCTGAAGTTGCCAGATGATCCACACACATGCACTAAAGCATAGAGACCTATTTTGCCAGGATGCATTGCTCAGAACTGTGGCTGTCCATTTGCCTCTAACCTTTGGCAGCTGTAGGAGGAGGAGACAGGATTGCCAGTGGGGAGGTGTTGTAGCTTTGCAGCTGATGCTGGTGGTGTCCTGTGACTTCTCTGTAAAGGCTTTTTGCCGGTTACCATCACAGGGCTCTGAGACGGTCCCTGGACTGCACCACACAGAGACTAAGGATCTTCATTGACTCTGAGGAGACTGTGAAAACAGCAGAGGCCTGGCTGCAGGCAGGAAAGCTCTGCTATCTTATGCAGGAAGATGAGCTTATGGAAGAGTACTTGCAAGTATGGAGGAGGTGGCCGGAGCTCTCCCATTCTCACCCTGGCTAGCTGCAGTCCCATCACAGCTCCTTGACAGGAGCCTTGTGAGCCTGGAAGACCCCGAAGGGAAAGTTCTTATGAGCAGCGTAAACCTGCTGCTGGAAGGAGGAGCTGTTGCCTTGCATTCGTGCACTGTCCGGCACTAGATTTCTTATCTTTCCATGCACTGGGTTGAGAGGATTCCGGGTGAAAGTAAGTGACTTTATTGAATAAGAAGGTGATGTAGGAGCACTGTGCACTGACCCTGAATCGAGGTGGATTGTCTGGCTCCCAGCTCCATCCTTACACACATCACTTGGAAATGCAGCACAGCAGTCCCATAGACCTGCTGGCCAACCTGTTACGAATGGCGGGAATAAAACCCAAGAGCCAATCAAGAGTTTAAGTGACTAATAAAATTTATTCAAATTAGGAGGCGGCTGAGCAAGCAAAACAGGCCTGGGCGGCCGCGGGAGCTCTATGCTCGACCGACCGGCGCGCGCTTTCCTCCCCCAACAGTCCCTTTTTATCGATGTGTATCTGTCTTGACCCACTTATACCTGATAGGGGTTAGAGTCAAGGTGATTCGTTTTGATCGCAAAGGTGAAATTAAGACACAAACGGTGTCAGATGTCACCAAAGTAAAACCCTTTATTGACTAGCAACCACTGGAGAGCGATAGGAAAGAAAAGGAAAAGGAAAAGCAAAGCAGTAAAAGTTCAAGATAGCCATAAGTATAACTGCCACCACAAATCCAGCGATGTCTCGCAGGTCCGCCTGTTTCGATTCGGTGGGGAAGACCTCCGAAGAATAGCTGTTCA